>NC_088366.1:65754119-65771619 GCF_034508935.2 Berghia stephanieae | reverse complement strand
CCTCCTGCGTTGTGATTAAACACCTGCAAATTAACACAGATTCAGTTGTACAATATGAAAGGTGAAAACATCCACAGTAATCTGTGACTGTTCTCTGTTTTGATTGGACTGTAATAGAACATTTGCAGTGATAAGCCCGTGGGGCCTTTTGCAAATACAAGTCAATGGCGATTGAAGATTGAAGAAAAAATGAATTATAGCCAAATGCTGCGACATGTTGAGAGACGAGAGAGGGAGTATGTGGGAAGGAAAGTATTAGACATACAATTAGTGGGAAAGAGAAAAAAAGGGACGCCCAAAGACTAGATGGTTGGATAAGGTAAAGGACGATATGAAAGAACTGGGTCTGGAGGAGGATGCTGATGATATGAACTGAGATGCATGGAGATGTGGCATTCATTATGGCAACCCTGTAAAATGCGGGATAAGCTGAAAGAAGAAGCAAATGCTGCGATAAAATATATTGAAAAGATTATTGATTATTCATAAAACAGATATTCACAATTTAAAAAAAAGGGAAACGTTTACTATAATACATTGAAATAACAGTTGGGAGCTATATTTAAATTTAGCACATTGGATTACAATGCCACACAATTAGGACTCCCTTCATTCCCCTACTTTGGCCAGAAACATGTCCACTACAAATATTAATCAACTAAAATGACTCAAAATTGATAAAAAATAATATCTGAAATAGATTTTTTGAGGATCATCTTAACTCTCATTGAAAATTGAACAAATTTGTTTGATTTTCCATGCATATGAACTCGAGAGAGTTAACCAATTCTGACAGCTCAGTTGGTAGAGCACTCACTTTACACGCAGAGGGAGTGAGATCGATCCCGGGTGAAGTCAAACGTTTTTTTTGATCCTTCTGTCCACCCAACACTGATTGAGTACCTGGGTCTGTTAAATCTGGTGGAAAGTACTTTGCAGTAGACTAGTGTCCTATCAAAAGGATAGCAAACAATTGCTATTTGTCTGTATTAAGCAATAGAAACTGGGATAAACTTCAGCTCCATGGGCCTAATGGCTCTGAAGATCTGCCTTTACTTTTACTTTCTTAACCAATCAATATTTTAGGTAATTTTTGCCATTATATGCATATGGGAAATATTCTTTCTGTTATAAAGTGTTTATCTGAGGAGTGTTTATATGAGGATTACCTCAGACTCTAATATTAGGCTCTTCTAATTCTCCTCCCCCCCCCCCCCCCCCCCCCCCAACCCCTCTTTCCCTCCATTTATTTTTTTTTCTTTCTTTATCATTCTTTGATATCTTTTCTTTCTCATCATCCTAGCTCCCCCCCCCCCCCCCAACCCCATTATATTCATCATCATTATTGATTCCAGACTTAACGGATACCAGAAATTGCTTACTTGTAGACTGTATTCTATGGCTCTCATGAATGTACTCATGGTCAAAGGTGTGACAGCTCCTGGCATCATCTCGCTGAAGGGACAAATAAATTAAAAATTGTAACATCCATTTAAAAAGAAAAAAAGAAAAAAAAGGAAAGAAAAGATGACTGAAAGCAACATTGGAAATTTCAATGGTGACTTTACGCAAATAAGCAGGACATGATTCATGTTTAAAGTTTAAAGTTTAAAGTGAAGAATTCAGATCACAAATTATGAAAACTGATTTTTAAAGAGCCTGTTAAACAACAACAACAACAACAATAACAATAACAACAACAACAACAAAATAAAGAAATTCAAAATGCAGAGAACAAATAAACAACAATAATACAATGAACATGAAGATGATGATGATGATGATGATGATGATGATGATTGTGATAAAAAAAAAAGAGCTTTTATATAGCGCAATATCCACTTAACGTGCTCATAGCGCTTTACAAGGGGTCCCTGGTCAACAGCAACATTTAACATGTAGGACGAGACATGACGCCTGTTAGGAAATATTACAATTTTCGACAGAACAACGCTGTTAATGGCCAGGTACTCATTTTACACCTGAGTACGGTGAGAGAATGTGATAAAGAGTCTTTTCAAGGACTAACTATGCGTCGAGCGAGGCTCGAACCCAGGACCTTCCGATCCGAAAGCGAGTGTCATACCACTAGACCACATAGCCGCATGTGATAGTGGCGATAAAGATGACAACAAAGATAATAATGACAACAATGACTTAATCAACAACATGAAAATAATAAATCACCTAATATTGGCAGTCGTTGTCCACTGGTAGTCGCAGGTCATGGGACTGTCGAACTCGTGCAAGAGATCATCCTCCGTCTCACTGGCTGCTACCGTAATTGGACGACACTGGGAAGGTGGATACAAATAATGTCAACTTCAATGTGTATGCCATCAACATTTTACCAGCAAACAGAAATTGTACAGTAAATAACAAACAAACAAACAAACAATAATATCTAATGAAAAAAAAAATACCCCTAAAACATCAATCAAGAGTTTCAGATAAATCTTTTTCAGTGTTTGGGTATTTATAAAAGGGAACAAAAACTTCAAAACAATGATATGAAAAGAAAAAAAAGGAATGAAACATCTTTGAAAAAGAACAAAATTATGAAAAGTTTATTTTAGCCTAAAAATCCTTACTCAGCCATGCACCCCAAAATAGTTCCTTGTTACATATTTTGTTCTTTTACCAAGCTGTTATAATAATTAAATTTTTGTTTTATACTAAAAGAACTGCTGACTTTAGAAAAAGACAGTATGTATATTTGTAAAGCGTGGGAATATACAGTATTTTTCCTTGCGACAGCAGAACAAAGTACAGTCCACAACTTCAGGCAGCTACGTATCTACTTGGTCAAAACAATTCTATTATAATTTTTTTTTCTTCAATATACACAGTTACTCTTACCAACCATCCTATGGATAGGACGCTAGTCTATCGCATAGTACTTTTCACCAGATCTAACAGACCCAGCTACCCAATGTGGCTATGTGGTCTTGTGGTATGACACTCGCTTTTTGGCTTCTCTCGAAAACGTGCTAGAATCAGCCAGTACTGTACCAGATTGATATGGAAGGTCACGATAATGTAATAAATACTAACCTGCAAAAGAAAAATATCCTCTTCAACGACTGCCCATTCTATGTCCCTTGGACCGCCGTAGCGATTCTCCAGCTGGTAAAAGATAATTAATCAAATAAACATGTAATTTTTTAATCATGACTTACAATAAATTGATTGAATCACATTAATTATGCATAATCATGAGGGGCTAGATGGTCAAGTGGTTAAAGCATTGTTGTTACACTCAAGTTTGGGCAGCAGAACAGTATCATGATTTTCTATAAGCAAGGAACCCAATATGATGATGATGATGATGATGATGATGATGATGATGATGATGATGATGATGATGATGATGATGACAATGACGATGATAATAAAAATAGACAATAATGATAATGATGATTATAAAAATGGTCGATAATGATGCTGAATGATGATGATGATGAAGATGATGATGATGATGACAACGACAACGACGATGATGATGATGATGATGATGATGATGACAATGACGATGATGATGATGATGATGATGATGATGATGATGATGATGATGATGATGATGATGATGATGATGGTCAGTGTTAAAAAGATAAATCACCTCAATTCCCAAACGAGCCAATTTAAGTACGATACTATCGGTGACTGACATGGACGACGAACTACTGCTGGATAATGGATTCTCCTGAATCCCTCCCTCATCTGGAATGAATTTCAAATCAAAGAAATATTCATAGGCATAAAAAGCAAAAAAACCCAGAAAAAAAATAAAAAAAATTGGCATTTATTATGTACATGCTCAAGTGATTTACAAGGGGTCCTTAGCTAACAGCAACACTTAACATGTAGGATGAGACATGAAGCCTGTTAGGTTAGGTGCACACCCGAATGCGGTCAGCAAATGTGAGTGACGAGTCTTTTCCAAGAGGTCAAGCTCAGCTTGAACCAGACCACAAGACCACATAGTACAGAATCAGAAATATCTATGTGTGTTCATTACAGTATTAGGACTACTGTTATTATCATCATTATTATTATGATGTCATTACTGTTATTATTATCATTATTATTATTATTATTATTATTATTATTATTATTATTATTATTATTATTATTATTATTATTATTATTATTATCATTATTATTATTATTTTTATTATTATTATTTTTATTATCATTATTATTATTATCATTATTATGAAAACCGTTATTATAATGATCATTATTTATAAATATTATTATCATTATTATCATTATTATTATTATTATTATTATTATTATTATTATTATTATTATTATTATTTATTATTATCATTATTATTATTATTATTATTATTATTATTATTATTATTATTATTATTATTATTATTATTATTATTATTATTATTATTATTATTATTATTGTGTTATTTAATTATTATTATTGTTATTATTATATTATTATTATTATTATTATTATTATTATTATTATTATTATTATTATTATTATTATTATTATTATTATTATTATTATTATTATTATTAATTATTATTATTATTATTATTATTATTATTATTATTATTATTATTATTATTATTATTATTATTATTATTATTATTATTATTATTATTATTATTATTGTATACATCCTTTTATGAAGTCTTGGCAAAGATGAATTATTCATTAGTTTATAACACCTTCATTAATGAATAATAGTGCAAACAATAGTAGTAATTAGTACATATGTCTAACATAAAAATTATTATAATAACAACACAACTAATTAGTCTTTGTAATCTATTGTTATTAAAGGAATAATTCAATATTCATATCGATACATTATTACGTTTAATTAAACCTTTTCAATTTATAGGCAATATAATATTTAGAAGTAAAAAGTTAATACATTGATAATGTCTGTGTAAAGCACAATGCCAAAATGTAATTATATCAAGCATGCAAATTCTAACCGAATAAATTAGTAACTCCGTAGCATACACAGTATATATACGGACGGTGTTCCTCTTATGATCGTACTGTTCACGCAGTACATATACTAAAATTGGAACGATACAGAGAAGATTAGATGGCCCTGCGCAAGGATGACACGCAAATTCGTGAAGCGTTCCAATATTTTTTTTTTTTCATTATTGTTCCTATTATTATTATTATTATTATTATTATTATATATTATTAATTGATATTATTATTATTATTATATTATTAATATTATTATATTATTATTTATTATAATATTATTAATATTATTATTATAGTTTACATGAAGTAATGAATTTTCAAAGTTCATCTTAAGTTGGCGAGGAAATGTTTTTGGATTACACAGATTTTTAACTATCTATCAATACTTTCATCATATCTATACCTTGAAATTAATGCTGAAAAGTTCGAGCAAATTGAAAAAATTCAAGATGAGGGGGCAGTTTATCAGGAAAATAACACTGACAAAAATGAATTAGCAAGAATCATCGCTTTAGATCTATAATAACGTCCCATTATCAAATGACTAAGATGGGAAAGATAATTTAGATGCACGGCGAAAAATCAACAAGTGATAAGTGATGTCTAACACAAAGATAATATAAATCTAAACAACTAGTTATGCCCCTTTGTAATTCTCATAATTTATTAGTAAAGGGGAATAATCCAATATTTAAGGTATCCGGTTATATTGATATTGTGCTATTTAAACAATTTTAAAACTATAGTGCAATTAAATAATCATTTTAGAAGTAAAAAGTTATATTACATTTGATAAATGTCTGGTTGTAAGACACCAATGCCAAAACTTGTAATTATATCAATGCATGCAATATTCTAACCGAATAATTCAGTAACTCCGTAGCACTACACAGTATATATACGGACGGTGTTCCTCTTATGATCGTACTGTTCACGCAGTACATATACTAAAATTGGAACGATACAGAGAAGATTAGCATGGCCCCTGCGCAAGGATGACACGCAAATTCGTGAAGCGTTCCATATTTTTTTTTTTTTCATTATTGTTCCTATATTATTATTATTATTATTATTATTATTAATATTATTATTATTATTATTATTATTATTATTATTATTATTATTATTATTATTATTATTATTATTATTATAGTATACAACATTTTATGAAGTAATGAATTTTCAACGTTCATCTTGACTTGGCGAGGAAATGTTTTTGGATTGCACAGATTTTTAACTATCTATCAATACTTTCATCATATCTATACCTTGAAATTAATGCTGAAAAGTTCGAGCAAATTGAAAAAAATCAAGATGAGGGGGCAGTTTATCAGGAATATAACACTGACAAAAATGAATTAGCAAGAATCATCGCTTTAGATCTATAATAACGTCCCATTATCAAATGACTAAGATGGGAAAGATAAATTAGATACACGACGAAAAATCAAAGTGATAAGTAATGTCTAACACAAAAATATTATAAAACCAAACAACTAATTATGTCCCTTTGTAATTCTCATTGTTCATTTATAAAGGGGAATAATTCAATATTTCAGGTATCGGATGATATTGTTAATGTGTTATTCAAACACTTTTTCATATTATAGTGCAATTAAATAATCATTTTAGAAGTAAAAAAAATATATCATTTGATAATTGTCTGGTTGTAGACATGAATGCCAAAACTTGTAATTACATCACTACATGCAATATTCTAACCGAATAATTAAGTAATTCCGTAGCACTAGGCAGTATATATACGGACGGTGTTCCTCTTCAGGTTGTACTGTTCACGCAACAAGATATGAAGTGAATAGAAAAGTGCCAGAAGACAATAGAGAATAAAAATTTTTCGCGGCGGTGGTGGGGTTTGAACCTGCGACCTTATTGGTACGACAAACTTTTCTGAATTAAAAATTCACCCCATACACCGGAGCATACTCAATGTCTCAATCGTTTCTATGTTATATGTTTGTGTTGAGAATATTGGCTATTAGGCTTAGGCTAACTGCTGGTCAAAATTATTCGCGATGGTGGTGTACGAACGAATCGGCGGTCTCAAGAAGTGGGTGAGAGAGGGATCTAGTAATGACTTTGAGTTTGAAACGAATATTTTTGTGTTCGTGGATAGCTACACGGTAGAGCCACGCTCTCACCTGCCAGGCGGAGTTGTCGTACAATAAGGTCGCAGGTTCAAACCCACCACCGCCGCGAAAAATTTTTATTCTCTATTGTCTTCTGGCACTTTTCTATTCACTTCATATCTTGTTGTTACCAACATAAGTGCCTGCTCCACTTTTCTGAATTAAAAACTGTTCACGCAGTACATATACTAAAATTGGAACGATACAGAGAAGATTAGCATGGCCCCTGCGCAAGGATGACACGCAAATTCGTGAAGCGTTCCATATTTTTTTTTTCATAATTGTTCCTTTATTATTATTATTACTTTCATCATCATTTCTCATCTCATCTGTCATTATATTATATAATAATTAATTTTATTATAATTATTATTATTATTATTATTATTATTATTTTATTATTATTATTATATTTATTATTACTTTATTTATTATTATATATTACTTTTTATATTTAATTATGTATTATTATTATTATTATTTTTATTATTATTATTATTATTTTATTATTATTATTATTATTTATATCATTATTATTAATTTTTTATTATTATTATTATTATTATTATTATTATTATTATTATTATTTTATTATTATTATATATTATTATTATTATTTTTATATACAACTTTTATGAAGTAATGAATTTTCAACGTTCATCTTGACTTGGCGAGGAAATGTTTTTGGATTGCACAGATTTTTAACTATCTATCAATACTTTCATCATATCTATACCTTGAAATTAATGCTGAAATGTTGACTCATGCTGAAAAGTTCGACCAAATTTAAAAGATCTAAAAAATTCAAGACGAGGCGGCAGTTTATCAGGAAAATAACACTGACAAAAATGAATTAGCAAGAATCATCGCTTAAGATCTATAATAACATCCCATTATCAAATGACTAAGGTGGAGAGATAATTTAGATGCACGGCGAAAAATCAACAAGTGATAAGTGATTTCTAACACGCAGATAATATAAATCTAAACAGCTAGTTATGTCCCTTTGTAATTCACATTATTTATTATAAAGGGGAATAATCCAATATTTAAGGTATCAGGTTATATTGTAAATGGGTTATTTAAACAATTTTACAATTATAGTGCAATTAAATAATCATTTTAGAAGTAAAAAAATATATTACATTTGATAAAAGTCTGGTGGTAAGACATTAATGCCAAAACTTGTAATTATAACAATGCATGTAATATTCTAACCGAATAATTCAGTAATTCAGTAGCAGTAGATACTATATATACGGACGGTGTTCCTCTTATGATCGTACTGTTCACGCAATTGGAACGATACAGAGAAGATTAGCATGGCCCCTGCGCAAGCATGACACGCAAATTCCTGAAGCGTTCCATATTTTTTTTTTTTTTTACTTGTGTACACAGTTTTATTTTTATCACTGTTAGTATGGATTTTTTTTCCATTTTTTTGGTGTGTTTTTGTTTTGTTTTGTTTTAATTTTTGGTTTGGATGTTTGTTTTTTAAAGATTTGTGCGTTGGTCTCTTTGCATGGCTGTATGGGTTTAAAACAATAACAACAGCAGTGAAAACAATATAATAATAATAATAATAATAATAATAATAATAATAATAATAATAATAATAAATAATTAATAATATAATAATAATAATAATAATAATAATATATAATTAATAATAATAATATAATAATAATAATTAAAATTAAATAATAATAAAAATAATAATAATAATAATAATAATAAATAATAATAATAATAATAATAAATAATATTAAATTTAAATAATTATTTACTATTTTTTCCCCCCTGCATGATCAATACGTTCAATTTTAATTTAAACCTTTAAATTGATGCTAAATTGAAATGTCGTTTGTTAAGTGTTTGACTGATGAAAAGTTTGATCAATTTTAATACACCATAAAATAAATTCTTCTAGAATGATGGGGCATTTTAGCAGGAATATAACAATGACAAAGATGAATATGCAAGATTCATCATATCATTTTATAATTACATCCTATTATAAAAGAAAGATAATTTAGATGCGAATAAATCAACTGGTGTATTAGAGATGAATATGGATAATAAGCGATGTCAAACATAAAAATAATATATAAAGCCAAACAACTGGTTATGTCCCTTTGCAATTCTCATTATCAACATATAAAGGGGAATAATCCATTGTTCAAGGTATCAGATCGTATTGTCAATGTGTTATTTAAATATTTAGATTTATAACAATATCAAAATATGTTTTTAGAATTTAAAAAAATATGTTAGTTTAAAGAAAAATAATGGTTGTTAGAAATGAAAGCTATGAATTGTAATTGTAACACTACATGCAATATTCGAACCGTATAATTGAATTATTTGGCCGATATGGACGGTATATATACGGACGGAATTCCACTCGAGATTGTACTGTTCACGCAGTACATATACTAAAATTGGAACGATACAGAGAAGATTAGCATGGCCCCTGCGCAAGGATGACACGCAAATTCGTGAAGCGTTCCATATTTTTTTCCCACTTCCTTATTTCTCTTCTTCTTTTTTTTTTTTTATTTCGCTCTGACCACCACCACCATCATTATCATCGTCATTTCAATTTGATCAATCACGTTTTTGTTTTCAATTCATTAGATTGATTATTCCAAATATTAACTTTATTCTATATTTATTAATTTATTGTTTTCACATGCCAAATTGGAAGTTTTAGGATCCAAAAGTGCTCTGGTTTGGCCTAGTATTAAAAACGAATTTATGAACTTTAATTTCGATCCTCAAACTTTATTATAAAATTTCTTTTGAGAGTAGTATTTACAGCTACAGTCTCTTCAACTGGCATAGAAATTATGTTTCAAAAAATGATTGAAAAGCTTCAATGCACGATAAAATCACACACAAAACCGACAGACAGACAGACACACACACACGCACGCACACACACACACACACACACACACACACTGTATTTTTGAAAACCCAAAATAAGTCAACAACAGTTTAATGTCTAAAATCTAATCAGACCTTAGTTGATTGTATAAAATAAAGACATTCCATAGTTGAATGTCTAAAATCTAACCAGACCTTAGTTGATTGTATAAAATAAAGATATTCCATAGTTTAATGTCTAAAATCTAATCAGACCTTAGTTGATTGTATAAAATAAGGATATTCCATAGTTTAATGTCTAAAATCTAATCAGACCTTAGTTGATTGTATAAAATAAAGATATTCCATAGTTAATGTCTAAAATCTAATCAGACCTTAGTTGATTGTATAAAATAAAGATATTCCATAGTTTAATGTCTAAAATCTAATCAGACCTTAGTTGATTGTATAAAATAAAGATATTCCATAGTTTAATGTCTAAAATCTAATCAGACCTTAGTTGATTGTATAAAATAAAGATATTCCATAGTTTAATGTCTAAAATCTAATCAGACCTTAGTTGATTGTATAAAATAAAGATATTCCATAGTTTAATGTCTAAAATCTAATCAGACCTTAGTTGATTGTATAAAATAAAGATATTCCATAGTTTAATGTCTAAAATCTAATCAGACCTTAGTTGATTGTATAAAATAAAGATATTCCATAGTTTAATGTCTAAAATCTAATCAGACCTTAGTTGATTGTATAAAATAAAGATATTCCATAGTTTAATGTCTAAAATCTAATCAGACCTTAGTTGATTGTATAAAATAAAGATATTCCACAGTTTAATGTCTAAAATCTAATCAGACCTTAGTTGATTGTATAAAATAAAGACATTCCATAGTTGAATGTCTAAAATCTAACACAGAGTAGTTCATCCTATAGAACAAAATCTGCCAAATTTGAATGTCTAAAATATACTCGAATTATAGTTGATGATCTAGAATTAAAATAAATTCACACTATGATCGATTGTTTAAAATCATATCATATCAAATTTGAATGCCTAAAGTGAAATCATCCCATATTTGAATGTCTAAAGTGAAATCATTCCATACTTGAATGTCTAAAATTAAATTATACAATACTTGAAAGTCTAAAATGAAATCATACTAAAATATTATTTCTAAAATAAAATAATAGAATAGTTAAAAGTTTAAAATGAAATCCTACCACTTGCTACAATTTGTATCTGCTTCAGTCCGATAGTCGAGCTGCCAATACTCAATCCCTCAGAGCTCCCTAACCCAATAGAATCTGGGTCACGATCCACAACCAAGGTATCTGGGTCTGTCTTCCCCGATACCACCGATTCGCCCAGCCCAAAATTGGCATTGATGACCAGGCGACTTGAATTCCCTGATATCGGGTCTGCTGTAAACATCACACCTGGAGGGAATTAAAATTGACAAAAAAGAAAAAGAAAAAAGAAAAGAACTTTTATTTGATAGCCTTCATAACACGTAGGATTTTCCAAAATACAAGTCTAACTTAAGATTGTAATTGAACTCTATGACAGGTCATGGGGTCCTGATACTACAGCTGGTAGTATATATAATCCAACTCTAAAATTAGATCACTTTCATAAGATCATTCTAAGTTGCTTAACTGATAGGGCACTCGCTTTACAAGGAAAGGGGGTGTCATGTTATTTATCTGGAGCAGCAAATGTGATTTTTTTTACCCCCCCCCCCCCTGTCCGCATAACAGTGATTGGGTACCTGGGACAGTTAGATTTGACAGAAAGTACTTTGCAACAGACTTGCGCCCAATCCAAATGGTAACAAGAGATTGTTTTTGACCATTGAATGTTAAATTCTGGCTCAACAAGGTTTTCTATACCAAAATTTAAATCACGACCTCCCTGTCCAAATATGAATGAAACAAAATATTTATTAAATTATTATTATTATTATTATTATTATTATTATTATTATTATTACTATTATTATCATTATTATTATTATTAATGATGATGATGATACTTAATCTTTACCAGCAGAATCAGCAGGGACCATTTCCTGAATGACCACGCCCACCAATGTTCTGATTGGTTGGCCATGTTGACGTCTATACTCCACAGCCTGGAAGGTGTAAGCAGACGACCAGCACTGTTTGATGGCCTCTATGATCTGTACATTAATAACACATTAAGTAAGCTTTGACAAACTGGAAATAATCATAAATGCTCAATTGGATGGTAGCGTAGTGTGTCTAATTTTCAAAAACCACAATATCTCAATGACAACAAAACATAGGGTTTTGAAGGCCTATGTATGGTCAGTATTATTATATGGCTGTGAAAGCTGGACAATTAAAGAAGACATTAGACAGAAACTGGAGTCAGGAGAGATGTGGTTTCTTAGAAGGATGTTAAGAATCTCATGGACAGAGAAGAAAACTAATGAAGAAGTATTAGAGCAAGCTGAAACTAAAAGTTTACTAATTCGTACAATAAGAAAAAGACAATGCAATTTTTAGGGCACCTAAATCGACATAAATGTATTGAACATCTTGCTCTCACAGGAAAGATAGAAGGTAAAAAGAGTAAAGGTAGACCAAGAAAAACATATTTGAATAGTTTGAACAGCTGGGTGACAAAGAAAGAGAAGAGTAATATTAGTTTTCTGAGGTTATCTGATCAGAGAGATGAATGGCGTACCATGATCACCGATGTCTGGCACAGACTTGGTACTTGAAGAAGAAGAAGGGTAGTGAGGATAATTAACATGAACCGATCATATCTGAATTCATTCTTTCCCTCTACAATCTGTGAACTAAAATCTCCGTTTCTAAATGTGTCCTGTGTGCCTACATTATTTCCATGTAAGACTATGTGTGTGAAGGCGAGAAAGAAAATGAAATTGTAAGCTGTGGATCGTTGTTTGTTTTTAAGGGTTTTACGGCGCTTGCAACACATTTAGGTTATATCAGCGCCAGTAAAAAGGAAGAAAATGAGATAGTAAAAAGTTTAGTTACTAATTCGTACAATAAAAAAAGACAAAGCAATTTTAGGAACTAAATGGGACATCAGATGTAATTAAACTGCTACCACGAAATGATAAGTTTGAAAAGATACAAGGCTCATAGAAAAACATATATATCTAAACAAAGAGGAACAGTCAAATTGTTTACATTATACATCATAAAATGAATGCTACATATCACGAGTCTGAGATTGGTACAAGGAAAAGAAATAGATATCTCAAAACAATAACCGATCATTTGATCTGTTTCCCTCCACAACTGTAGATAACTAAAATCTCCGTATCTAATTCCGTGTGCCAATTATCAGTAAGACTTTGGAAAGTAAGGGGAAAGAAAAGTAATTGTACTGCTGCGATATGGGGCAGGTACACAGAAGGTGATGAATCGATCTGGGTGATGAGAATGGTGATGATGATGATGATGATGATGATGATGATGATGATGATGATAATGATTAATAATAAGATAATAATAACGATGATAAAATCTTATATAGTGCTGCAGCTCAGAAAAGATCAGACACCAAGTGCTTATATTACACAAGTTATAAAACACACATATGCAAACACGCAGCATGATTATCAGTCAAATGGTAAAGATAAAAATATCTTGTTTGATCTTATTTCTCTATTATATATGGTTCTGCCATTTTAATGATGGCTTGTTCAGAGGAAATTATTATAATGGTTTCATTACTCACTTCATCTCTTATTATTTTATGGTTATCTTCTCTTTTTGAGGGGCAGCGCGGCTCAGTGGTAAGAACTTTGCATCGTACCCAAAAGGTACTGAGTTCGATCACCCATTGCTGCACTGTGTGGCCTTGAGCAAGTCACCTCACCCTAGCTCAATTTGTGGCGCTGCACTGCGACTGACGTCTGGATTATTCCAGTCCTTCCTTGGGATAGACCCTAGAGACAAATTTCCCTTATGGGATGAATAAAGGGAATAGATAGTGTACTTTTGGCTAAGAAACTCACAACATTGCCATCCGGAAATACAACGAACGGACCAACACACAAAACTATGTGTGTAACCTTGAACGTTCATAGTTTGGTTAATTCAGTTATTTTATTTTTACCTTATCCAATCCCATGACTCCCAGGACGGTATCCATCTGACCAGCGGATGACGCCTCGTCTCCATCTTCTCCTGAGAGGTGAATAGTAAATATAATGTCATATGATATAATACAAAGCGGCACGGAAATCTCAAACACGCAAATCTTGAAATCATGGAAATCTAAAACAAGTCTCAATTCCACCTTTTAATTTAATATCTCCACTTTTACAGTATTGGCAACATGAAAATCTCGTACACTTTTGGAGGCCAACATAGAAGTCTTTAACAGACTGGACATTCACTTTTGTGTTTGTTAATACAATTCTTAAGCCAATGTGTGTGTGTGTGTGTGTGTGGAGGGGTGTGTGCAAATCATGTTTGACCTGTGTCTTATGCACGCGATGCCTCACTCTAATTTTAATTTGTGCAAGTACCAGTGGAAGACTAGCAAGGTGGTGATATCAAACTTTTACAGATTGGCAACATGATCTGTTCTTCGGAGGCTGAACAAGAATTCTTGACGGCTATGTTCACTTCTGTGGTATAATAATTTTGATAGCAAGTGTTTGGGTTGTGTCGTATGTCGGTAAAGTGGGGTACTTGGAAAATCATTTTGACTCCATTCTTCCACGCTGAAAAGCCTCACTACATGTCTTTTGTCAGATAAATGAAATCTAACAGGGTTATGGCATCTGTTACATTAAAATTTCTACAGAGGACCTTCAACAGTGCCAGATCAAAACCATTTATATATTTTGTTGTGGCTGAAGAGGTTTTTGAATCCGAAAACGTTCGTGTGTTTGGTATTTTGTTATTTTTTGAAGCTGTTATATTCATTTTCGTCTATTACTTTTTACAGGTTTACGGTACAGATCCTCCTTTGACTAATAATAACCATTGTGGCTATGTGGTCTTGGGACAAACACTCACCTTTGGACTGGAAAGTTCAGGGTTTGAGTCCTGCTCTCAGTGGCAAATTGTTGAGTTCTTGGAAAAGGCTCGTTACTCACGTTCTCTTACCATAATCAAGTGCAAAATGAGTACCTGACCGTTAATATCAATGTCTCTGTCCGAAAAATAAAAATTGTAACATTGCCTAACAGGCGTCATGTCTCATCCTACAACATTTTCGAATTAACAATTGGACTGTCCAGTGGATACTGCGCTCTATATAGGCTTAAATTTCTTATTCATTTATTTATATGTTTATCTGTTATTTTAATCTACCTGCAGCTGAGGATCTGATAGCAAATCGACACTGTTCATAATTAGGTCCTTTGAGCTTCTTGAGAGACTGAGCTATGACAGCCTTCATTGTCGAGTTGAGGTCGCTATAAGTGAAGGACGACAAGGAATCATTTTGGAGATCTTTAACAATGCGTTAAACATAGCTTTAATTCAAGGGAGATGCAATGAAATGCTTTAACTTGGAGTGTTAAAAATAATAACATAAATTAAAGTGATAATTTTATTAAGAATCTGAGTTAGTGTAAAATAGAAGAATATTGCCAGGCAATTAAAAGTTTAAAAGAATATTAGGGTGAGTAAAATTTCAATTTTAGCTACAGTACTCTGCCCTACAAATAGAAACACAAAAAAACAACCAAAAAAAAAAAAAAGAAAACAAAAGAAAACCAAAAATAAAAACAAAAACAAAAGAAAAAAAAAACACTATAAAAAAAACAAAAATAACCTTCTCCCCCAAAAGATAAAACAAATAAATATACCCAAACAAAACAATAGAAGAATAAGCAAATACACACACAAAAAAATCCAATACGAAACAAAAATACAAGTGAGTCATTTCCAAACAAAAGTCAAACTTTTACATAATTTTGTCAGTTCAGAGTTTATATACCTATGCACTTACACACAATGGTCCATAATTCTTTCAATTGCATACCCAATAGTCGGATTTGACTGAAGAGAAAAAGAAGATAAATGATGATTACTATGAGGACAATTGTATCTTACAGTTAATTTGTGATCTAAAATATAATTGCTATTTATTTATTAAACTACTTCATCTGATTTCTCATCATCGCATATAAGCAACACGTGTTCTGACTGTGCTTAAACTGTCTGTGATTTTGAAAAGCTTAAAGAAGATCAAGGTCGATCCTAATTAGAAGTAGCAATTATCTAAAATACTTTTTACTAAGCGATTTATCATTCATTTAAGGAAAATACTATTACTTTGTTGTCTTGATCAATTTAAAAAATTCGTCATATGTTTAAATGCATTAAGCTAACACATGTTAATGTGGCTGTTCGCTTGAAACTTCTTGAAAATTGCTATGAAAAGGCTTTAAAAACGCTCAAGGTCATCCTTAAATTTAGAATTAGCAATTCTTATTTTTATTTTTTTCATCCGGCAGATGAGTATATTATTCAATTTCTGTAGAACCAAATGCTCAGTTTATGGATTTGGTTTTCTTTGCATCAATTTTAAGAATGCAAACTTCGTCATACGTTTGAAGTCATGAAAGCCTGAAAGATTCGAAATATAGAAATGTGTAGAATGCATCGCATTGTCCATCAAACTAAATGATGAATGTGAAAGAACAACAATGATATCATATTATGCCCCTTCCGCCACGACATCATAAGATATCGTCACCTAGGCATTCCATGAAGGAATATAGATTATCCATCAAACAGAATGTCTAATGTCAACAGGAATCACCCATGTTGTCCAAATGAGCAAATTGAGGGGTTAATAATTTTGCCCAAGCAAGAAAGTGCCTGAAGCGGGGCTCAAACCTGGGACCTTCTCGGTCACTATGCAATCCCTTAACCACTCGACCACTTCCCCCCCCCCCCCCCCCAATTATATCATATAGTTATCTTTATATAAAATGTATCAAAATAATTTTAAAAGGCCCATACCATTAACTGATGTCGAAATGAATTCAATGTCAAACAAAAGCCTTGAGGTACGGTTGCATCCAGCTGAATTGGATATTAAAAAAACAACAACAACAAAAAATGTATAAGATTATCAGTGGATTGCAGTGTATGGCACTGGTAAAGATCAATAGTCCAAAAAAACAAACAAAGTTGAATTGGAGTCAACACTGCCTTTGACCAGTGTTCTAACTAAAAACTGGAAAAATTAATGTTCGTTTAACAGAAACAATCACCACCATAATTAGAATAATATCTAGAACCAAAACAAGAAGTTTCATAATATTTTTCACTCGAGAATTACAAATAATTGTTTTCGTTTCTCTATTATGTTGGAAAACTAAAATAAAAAATACCAGGTTATCCATTACTTTGGCCTGCTAGAAAGAATGTCAAAATTAAAAAGTACCCCAGCATGTTTGGTATGAAATGAAAGATAAAAAAATGAACTACTCCACTGCTAAACTGCGATGGCTGATACAGT
>NC_088366.1:65746619-65749119 GCF_034508935.2 Berghia stephanieae | reverse complement strand
TGGGATGAGGCAAAGATGGTAGGCAGAGACTATTTCAGATGGACGTCCGTAGTGGACAGTAGCCATCGTTAATTTATAGCCTGACACTGGCCAAAAAATGACGTCAAAAGACAGGTCTTTGGCCACAAAAGAAAACAAATCATGAGTGGTATTCAATCGTTTAACCAATGGGACTACTTGTTTCCTTGAGCTCTACTAACGACAACTGACTAGACGCTACACAAACCTAAAAAATGACGCCAAACTATAAGTCTTTGTAGGTCCTAGTGTCAGGCTATAAGTTAACGATGGACACCCAAAGCTCCAGGTGGAGTTAAAAGGATAAAGTAATTAAGTAAGTAATTTGTGTCATCATCAATCAAATATCAAAATAAAAATATACCCACACACATCGAATAACTCACCATAGCTGTGGTCTCTGACACACTGAAGATATAATGTTCTGTCCTCGTATCCATCAACACACAAGCGCCCTCTCAGTTCTCCCCATTGCTCATAGTGTGTTTGATGGTTTCTGCAGGGTACAGCAACGACAACAACAAGATTATCAACAAATATTGTGAATAGGTGTATTATAATTATTATTATAATTATTATTATTATCATTATTATATTATTATTATTATTATTATTATTCTATTATATATTATTTATTATTATTATTATTATTATTATTATTATCATAGGTGAGCAAAGAGTCTTTTACAAGGGTACAAATATGCTACTCCCCACAATGGGACCTGAACCAAGGACCTACAAGTTACAAGTTGAGTGTCACACCACTAAAACATAAAGTAGCATAGCAAGAGTAATCTATCTCTGTGTTCACCCAAAAATAATAAATAATAATAAAATAATAATAAATTCCCTTTATTCATCCCTAAGGGGAACTTTTTCTTTAGGATCTATTCCAAGGGAAGACTGGAATAACCCAGGCGTCAGTCGCAGTGCAATGCCAAAAAGTGAGCTAAGGCTAGGTGACTCACTCAAGACCACACAACACGGATGGTAGTTGAACTCAGTACCTTTCAGATATGAAGCAAAAACCATACAGCTGAGTCAAGCTGTCCCAGAAATAATGATGATCTAGTGATGAATTAAAACAAAAAGATGATTCAAAACTGGATAGTTTCATTACAGGACAACAGAAAAAAAAACAATTTAAAAAATACACCCTTCAGTGCAGATGCCCTTGACGAGGCATTCCATAATGGAATATAGAGATTACATCAAACAAACATCTAATATCAACAGGAATCACCCATATCCAACTTGAGTAAATTGAGGGTAAATAATCTTGCTCCAAGAAAAAAATAAAGAATGAAAGGACCTTCTGAGTCACAGTGCAATGCCTTAACCACTCAGCCACCTTGCACGCCACAGGACAACAGAAGAAGATCATTAATATTGCAGAATATAAGAGACAACAACAATCCACTCATTTTCCCACCAAGCTTTCAAGAGGAAGCAGTGAACTCCAATCAGATGTCAACATTCTCTCTCTCTCTTTTAAAAAAAATATCTGCCAAAAAACTTTACCTTTGAAGCCTTTCGAAGAATGCATTGTCCCACGATTCCCTGGCAATGCTGTCACCGAGCATCGGACATGCCATGTCTGTGTCAAAGCTGAAAGGTTGTGAGTAGGCACTCCAGCTGAAGAAATAATAAAAATATCAATAAAATATTGCATCATTGCACTTACTCAAGGTTGACAATCTTCTTCTTCTTCATATTCCGCTTCAAAATAAGGCTGTAAGATAGTAAGTAGTAGTAGTAGTAGTAGTAGTAGTAGTAGTAGTAGTAGTAGTAGTTAGTAGTAGTATTAGTAGTAGTAGTAGTAGTAGTAGTAGTAGTAGTAGTAGTATTAGTAGTAGTAGTAGTAGTAGTAGTTAAGTAGTAGTAGTAGTAGTATAGTAGTAGTAGTAGTAGTAGTAGTAGTGTAGTAGTAGTAGTAGTAGTAGTAGTAGTAGTAGTAGTAGTAGTAGTAGTAGTAGTATAGTAGTAGTAGTAGTATAATAATAATAATAACAATAATAATAACAATAATAATAATAAATAATAATAATAATAATAATAATAATAATAAAATAATAATAATAATAATAATAATAATAATAATAATGATAATGATACTAATATTAATAAAAAATAATAATCGTTTCTAAAAAAATAGGGTTGGGAATCAACATTGTTCCGTACTGCCAATTTTTTCAATAATTCTTCGTTATTTGGTTCCTGATTAATTTCTTATTAGTTGACAATTTTGCATTATTCTCTATAACTTATTCTTACCTGCAAATAAAACAAAAGAGAATTAGAATAAATCTGTAACGGAACATGATCTTTGACTCACACCAAAAAAGAAATATTCAAGTTGGCAATTAGTATATTTAGAGCAAACAATCTAGGCGATATGTATTACGTACGTGAAAGAAAAGTTGACATCTACAAATTCTTGGGGCTTGTTTTCAACATCATTGCATAGACCTTTCCTGAGAGT
>NC_088366.1:65736619-65739119 GCF_034508935.2 Berghia stephanieae | reverse complement strand
TCATTTAAAAAACTCCCAAAAAACCGCGTTTTCGAAGGGGTCTGTGTGTTAGTAATGTTTGGCCACTTTTGACGTCGAAATTGGCCACGAAGAACTCTGGTCATCTGGCAGCTCTGACAACTATGCAGTAACAGCAGCAACAGCAGCAGCAGCATCATCTCGCAATGACGTGCGAATTCTGGCGTATGTCAACATTTAATGAGAACTTTATAAGCCTCCCTTTCAAGTAGGGAATAATTGGGTCTATGTTATACAATACGGCTATCGTTATACAAGACAGAGGAGAGAGAGGGCGTGTGCTGGTTGGGTGTAATGGTAGGGAAATCGCATGCAGCAGGAGGGGAAGGCTAGGGGCGTCAGGGGCAGCTCGGGGAACCACTGGGGTTAATTAATTGGTCTGAAATATACATTAGGAAATGGGGTCCTCGGATAGCTCAGTTGGTAGAGTACTCGATTCGCACGCAAAGAGACCGTATCGATTCTGGGGGAAGTCCAGATTTCTTTTTCTTTTTCTTTTCTGGTGGAAAGTATTTTGCAAAAGATTAGCGTCTTATCCAAGGGTCAGCGAGCAATTGTTATTGTTTATGTCACGCTATAAAATCCGGGATAAACTACGGATAACGTTCTTTGAGCGCACATCACAAATCTGAAAAATTTAGTTGAGTACTTTTGACTGAAAAAAAAAACACACCAAAAAGAAAAGACAAAACAAACAAACAAACCAGAATACAATTTTAAAATACAAACAAGAAAACAAAACAAAATAATTAAAAAAATGTTTAGTGGGTGCTGCGCTAGATCTATATAAAAGATCAAGTTATTATTCTATCAGTTGGTAGAACACTCTACTTCACTCACAATGGTATCAAGATCGAACCCAGGTGCGGTCGAAGATTTTTTTTCTGACCCCCCCCCCCCCCCACTAACTGCTGTCCATCCAGCAGTGATTGGATTGCTGGGTTTGTTAGATCTAGGGTCCTATCAGAAGGATAGCTAGCAATTGATATTGTCCATTTCACGCGATTGAAACCGGGATAAACTCCGGCTCCATGGGCCTAATGGCTCCGAAGGACTCTTTTGTTGTGGGTAAAATTCAGAGCTGCCAACTTGAAATTTTAACAAAAAATCGTATTTTCCAAGGGGAAAAAAAGAACAAGTCCCAATAAATAACGTTACACATTAATTATTTGCCTTCAACATGATTTTAAAATCCTCCAAAGTCCTAAAAACAGTTTCTAAGCAAAAGAATTCTCATTTTCAACAAGTGCCAGAAGACAAAAGAGAATACAAATTTAGCGGCGGCGATGGGGGCTCGAACCCACGACCTTACTGGTACAACTCCTCCTGGCTGGGGAGAGCGTGACTCCACCGTATGAGCTATCTACTAGACCAGGCGGAGTTGTACCAGTCGTAAGGTCGCGGGTTCGAGTCCCCATCCCGCTGCGAAATTTTTATTCTCTATTTGTTGTCTTCTGGTACTTTCCTACTCACTTCATGTCTTGTAGCAAAAAACTCATGTTTTATTTACTAAAAGAAACTAATAACGAGTGAGATAAGTTCGTAGAGTTGACATGGCTAAACGGACCTTCATTGCTAACGACATGACAGCGATAATGGTAGCGATAATGGGGTTGATAATGGCAGCGACGAAGGTACTAACTACTGAGGTAGGGGTGCTGTGGAATCGGCTGGACGAACACGGTTGACCCCTGGGGGGAGGCTTTTGGAGATAGAGCTGGGGATGAGAGAACGCAGAGGGGATTGGAAGAAGCAAGATAAGGCTTGTTCTGGGTGCTGCTGGTGAGATGCTGATTAATTGACGGGCGAGTGAGTCTATGTAAGTGTACCTTAAGGTGCGTCTACACTTAACCTAAAAGAATATGTCCGGTACTTACTGGTAAGATGCTGATTGATTGACGGGCGAGTGAGTCCATGTAAGTGTGCCTTAAGGTGCGTCTACACTTGACCTACAAGAATGAATCTGGTACTGGCGAGATTCTGATTAATTGACAGGCGAGTATATGTGTATCTTAAGGTGCGTCTACATTTTACTTGAACTTTTATATAGCGTAAATATCCACTAAACGTGCTCAAAGCGCTTTACAAGTTAGTCCCTAGGCAACAGCAACAGTTAAAAAAAAAAAAGTCTGGTTTACTGGTGAGATGCTGGTGAAACAGCGAGTCTTTGTGCCTCAAGGGGCGTCAACACTTATTGACCCAAAAGATAAGTCTGGTAGTATTTATTGGTGAGATGCTAAATTATAATTTACAGCGATTATATGCATGCTTAAACCGTTCCTTACCAACCATTTTCTGAATTTTCTCCAAAATTTCACACCCACTGATCACAAAACTATGATTTTCTTACTCAAACAGAAAAGCAACAAATACATTCTATGCATAATATTGATCAGCAAAATGAACTCTACAACACAGTGTCACGTTTTTATAGCTATCTATAATAAAACATTTTTCTTTAAATTGTGTGATTTACAAAAGA
>NC_088366.1:65714119-65734119 GCF_034508935.2 Berghia stephanieae | reverse complement strand
ACTATGCATCCGACAGATAACATCAGGTCTATTATGTCAAGTGGTCAAGTGCCATTAGGGATGACCAATGCCTTAGGCTCACGGTGGTCAAGCAACACGTGCACACAACAATTGAACGGGTGTAACGGTGGTTGTGGTGCATCAACTCACGCAGCATTTTGATTGAGATTGAAATGTCGCATGTGGACATTTTGTAGAAGGCTTTGCATGTGATCACTAGCATTGATTTTTCTCTTTCGACGCTCAGAAATGCGCTTCAGGATCAAGGTTCATCTCTTATAAAGTCATACCCAAAAATTCATATCTGTCTCGTCCCAAAGATATTTAGGGTTGCTGTGGCTTGGGACTCCCTGCAAAGCGATTTAAGTATACTATCTTATTGATTTTGCGCATACAATTTAGAATACAACTATTCTTGCTTCAAGTAATAAACAAACAAAAAAGAATATCTAACAGCTTAAAAAAAGAGCAAAACACCAAACACTGAATGTTTCGAGCTTGAATCCCTTCTTCCGCCAACAATAAATACGATAAAAACATAAATACATACAGATAGATCAGATAGATTTTAAAGTAAAGTAATGTATTTTTATTGTTTTTATTGATTTTTTTTCTTTGTTAGCTGAAGAAAGGTGTAAAGCCCGAAACATCAGTGTTTTATTTTGGTCATTTTGAAGCTGTTATATTCATTTCTTTCTCCTTTTTTCTTTTCTTTTACTTTACAGTCCACAGCTTCTAGCAGCTAAATACCAACTATTCTTGCTTCAACGGCATTACAACCATGCCCAAGGCGATGCTATATAATCTCCTACACATTTATACAAGCAATAATTCTGATTTCACAAGGGACGATAGAACATCATCAATATAATAATACTATAGAAGTCAGGGCTTGAGTACATTGTCGTACATATTAAATGGACGAGTATGGAACTCCCAAGACAACACAGTCGCCAAATTGATAAAACAGTTTATCTTTACTTTGGCCAGTAAACGCCAACTTCACACAGATTAAAACAGTTCCAAACTTGACAAACATTAATTTTAAAACCCAAGACTTGAAGATCTCGGGTAAAGATATTTCTGACAAGTTCTTCTTGGTCTAGAGGATCGGATCGGTCTGTAGCATGACGTAACTATAGTACTCTTTTAGTAGGCCATGGTCCGTAGCCATCGTTAACTGATAGCCTGACACTAACCAAAAAATGACGTCAAAAGACAAGTCTTTGACCACAAAAGAAAACAAATCGTGAGTTGTATTCAATAGGTCAACCAATGGAATCACTTGTTTCCTTCAACTCTACTAACGTCAACATCAAAAACCTAGAAAATGACGTCAAACTATCAGTCCTGCTGGGTTCTAGTGTCAGGCTATATGTTAACGATGGCTACGATCGGTCACTCCCTGGGTGGTTCCTAGGTTAGTGTCTTTGAGAGTACCGGCTTGCAACATTATTGTCAATGTTAAAAAATAAATTAATAGCACCTTTTATAGGTGTTGTTATGTCTCTAACTACATGTTAAATGTTACTGTGGTTTGGGATGTTTTGTAGAGCTCTATGAGTACAAATCGTTAAATGTTGCACTGAGTAAAAAGATCGCGATCTAGTGTAGAACTTTAGCATTACATCCATGCCCAAGGCGATATCATAATCAATCTCCTACAAATATACCAGCAATAATTCTGATTTCACAAGGGACGCTAGAACATCATCAATATAATAATAATACGATAGAAGTCAGGGCTTGAGTACATTGTCGTACATATTATATGGACGAGTATGGAAGTCCCTAGACAACACAGGCGCCGAATTGATAGAACATCCAATCTTTACTTTCACCAGTAAACGCCAACTTCACATAATGCCAATTTAACGATTGCACTCGTCGGGTGAGACGAACGATCACGTGATCTAATTTTCTTTCCCATTCTCTCGTCACAACAATTAAGATCGAAGATGAAGCCTGACTTTTACGTTAGAAGATGAAAACTGTTAGGAATAATTAATATGCTTTGATCTTTATCAATTTGCGACAAAAATAAAATATGTTGTAGAAATTGCGATGTGATCCTTTTTTATTCGCGGGTGGAAATCGTTGACATTGCACTTTCGATAGACTGAGACAGTTCCCAACTTGACAAACATTTTAAAACCCAAGACCTGAAAATCTCGGGTAAAGATTTTTCTGACAAGTTAGAAGACATTTGGGCGGCTTCTTGGTCTAGTGGTGTGACTATCGCCTGGGGATCCGTTACTCCCTGGTTGGTTCCAAGGTTAGTGTCAGGTGTAAAATGAGTACCTGGCCGTTAACAGCATTGTCTCTGTCGGAAAAAAAATTGCAATATAAGCCAAATAGGACACATGTGTCAAGTCTCGTTCTACATGTTACGTGTTGCTGTTGGTCAGGGACCCTTTGTAAAGCGATTTGAGCACGTTTAGTGGATATTGCGATATATAAAAGCTCATTCTCAAGCTCAAGATAGCTCTGATAACTGTTCTGGTCACAAAATCCATATAGCCTAGGGCGTTTTGTGATCGTACGACAAGTCGTGGAATAGAAAGGCACAGTGTTATGATTGACCGCAGGCTATCATTTTGTAAATGGAATGTTCTAGTTGTCATAATGGATGGCCTTTGCCTTGCTTTGTCCAAGGCATAATAATTATTGTAATATGTCGCCCAACACCTTATCACGGTATAATGTCAGGGCGATTTAGATTAGAGTAAAAATTAAATTTATCGTCAAAAATAATATGACATCCGGTCCATGTTTATAAGTTTTACTGAGAACAATGAATGGGTAAGCAGAAGTTGTGACATCATACCTTCCTTTTTTCCGGTTCAAAATCATTGGAAGTGTGTAAGAACCTCACAACATTGCCATCCGGAAGTATAACGGACCAACAAACGAACTCTGTGTAACCTTGAACGTTCATAGGCCTAATGGCTTTGCAGTACTAATTTTTTGTTGTTGTTGTTGTTGTTGTTGTTGTTGTTATAAAAGATAAATATAGTGGTATTTAGTCCAGGGACCAACAGCTTAAAATGTCAGAACCCAGCGTGTTGTCTACGACCACGTTTGATAAAATAACGACCCCACGTTGATAATCTAACATATTTACAGATTACAGTCATCATGGGTGTTTGGCTACATTTGCCATAGAATTACTCCGCCTGGTACTTCATATATTATGGGTCAGCGTTGCTCAGCGGTACGGTCTTTCCTTCGTACCCGAAAGGTACCGAGTTCGATCATCCGCCGCTATTGCACTGTATGGCCTTGAGCAAGTCGCATCGCCCTAACTCATTTTGCGGCGCTGCTCTGCAGCAGCTGACGTCTGGGTTATTCCAGTCCTCCCTCGGAATAGACCCTAGAGACAAATTCCCCCTATGGGATGAATAAAGGGAATTTTTATTTTATTTATCTTTATTTACATTAAATACATTTGTAATCACCCGCTTCGAAAAGGTAATATGTCGTTATGAACCAGATGACAAAATTTAAAATTATACTAAAAGATACGAAAGATGTGACATTCATTATGGCTTTTATATAACGCAATATGACGTAACGTGCTCAAAGTGCTTTACAAAGGGTTTCTGACCAACAGCTACACGTAACACGGAGAAGGAGACATTGACTCCTGTTAGGCGATATTACAACTATTTTCGACAGAGACAACGCCGTTGGCGGCCAGGTACTCATTTTACACCTGAATACAGTGAGAGAATAGTAGTAAAGAGCCTTTATTTCTTTATTTTTCAAGGACTCCACTATGCGCCAAGCGAACAAGGCTCGAACCCAGGACCTTCCAATCCGAAAGCAAGTGTTATACCACTAGACCACATAGCCGCACTACTACCTACTAACGAGGTAAATCACCCAAAGGGGCCTGATTCCCCCCAAAGGTAAAAGTGTAGATAAATTGGGCAGGTTCCTAGCAAGAGTTCCTTATCAAAATACTCAGAAAACCCCCCACCAATAAGTAGGCACCAGGAAGGAAGGACGTAACGAAGACATCAAACATCAAAGACTTTTGATTGTTACTGTCTATCTGACGGGTGTGCCGTCATCTGTGGAAACGCCTCATTTCATTGATTTAGCTCTGTTCTGTTCTGTTCTGTTCCCTTGTAAGGTACTGTAAGTGTTGAATAAGAATATGAAAATGTGTGTATGAAACAGTGCCAGTAAAAGAGAAAGCATGATTTAGGGGCAGCGTGGCTTTGCTTCGTACCCGAAAGGTACCGAGTTCGATCACCCACCGCTGCGTTGTGTGGCCTTGAGCAAGTTACCTCGCCCTATCTCAATTTGCGGCACTGCACTGCGGCTGACGCCTGGGTTATTTCAGTCTTCCATTGGAATAGACATGGGAGACGAATTTCCCCTATGGGATGAATAAAGGGAATTTATTTTATTTGTTTATCTACTACGTTAAAATTGGCCGTCTTTGGAAAGCCCATTTCCACTGATTGAGCTCGTTTCTGGTTCTGTTCGTTTCTATTTATGTTCCCATTCAGTTCATATTATAAGTGGTGACAGAAAACAATCAGTAAATCTATTTTAAACGAGTACGAGAGAAAGCATAAAGATAAATAATATAGAGTTAACCAGCCTCATCCACTAATAATAAATCAGGTAGGTATAGGAAGAGTTTCTTATCATCATTCTAATGGGAGAAACCAATAAGTAGGCACCAGGGAGTGAGGACGCAACAACGAGATCAAAGTCTTTTGATTGTTACATTCTGTCTGTTGCAGTAGCCGTCATAATTAATCTCTGGAAACGCCTCATTTCTTTGATTTGAGTTCTGTTCTGTTTCTGTTTCTGTTCCCTTGGCGAATTTAATATAAATGTAAAAAGATATTCTGAAACAGAAAGACAAATCAAAAAGACAAATACAAGATGTGAGCTCCATAAATTTTTCACAAACTGTTTAATGGTGAACATTTATTCTGTTTTATTCACTTTGCTTACTGTTACGAAGAAAAGGTTGAGATATATAGGGGGAAGAGGATTGGAGTAGGGAGGGGGGGGGGGGGGGGGGTCACAGACAGTAGAGCACTAGTTGGATATACATCGACGTGCAATTACTTGCAGGTCTGATAACCCAATTCCTTAAGGGCTCATTGTTATAATTGAAATCTCCAAAAAATAAAAATAAATAAATAAAAAGAAAATAAAATGACGCATAATATTGTCCATTACATCAATGTTAAACTAGGCCCATTAGTGGGTTCGAATGTCAGACCTGAATATATGTAAACGTCGATATACAAGGATTGAAAACAGATTTTCAAACCTTGTCGAATCAAATTTTATTCTTTTATCTGTCATAATAATTATATGATATATTATAAAAGTCCAGCATAAAATTTATATTTCAAAATTAACACTAAAAGTAGCAATGGGTCACTTCCCCTTAGCAACCCCCCCCCCCCCCCACCCCTCGCGCCTTCATTTGCGATACGGAAAAGCTCAAAGCAAACTAATATAATTAATGAAGACATATCCGAGTGCTATCCATCAAACTACATAAATATACAGGCATTGCGTTACTAACTAACAAGCAAACATCCGGCATGCGTGCTGCGCATGCGCGTGTCTTATACATTTCCTTATTAACGGAAGTTGAGCAATAATCCTTGCTACAAGAAAATCCAAGGACACGAAAACATACCCTCTAACTATCCGACTCTATGTCAGTCTAGCTGCCTCTCTCTCTCTCTCTCTCTCTCTCTCTCTCTCTCTCTCTCTCTCTCTCTCTCTCTCTCTCTCTTCACCTTCTTCTGGAAACTTCTTACGCGGATTGATAACGATATTAGATCTGTTTTGATCTTACACGATGACGAACACCGCGTAACACATCCACAGGTTAATGAGTGCCAAAAAATCTTTTGATTTCATTTGAGAATCACAATTATTTATTTGCTGTTTGACACGAGAACGCGACAGGATGTTGTAAAACATAAAACGTTAATTAAGTTAATTCCTTAAAAAAAAAAGAAAGTGGAAAAGATAAGTTTGAAAGAAAAATAAGTCGCAAGGCGGATAGATATAAACAATGTAAAAATGCCAGGAAAATGATTTGGAAACTCAGAGTTTAGTTTTACTGTTTTGATTGTTTATCTTTCGTCGGAGCTCTAAAAGATCGTCGGAATACAATATGTAACTTAGTGACAAATAAGGGAGCAGGCACCGGTGTAAGATAAAGATCTGAACCCCCCCCCCCCCCCCAAAAAAAAAAAAAAAAAAAAAAAAAAAAAACAGAAACAAAAAAAAAAACAACACCCCCCCCCCAAAAAAAAAACAACAAAAAAACTCGAGCTTTTATATAACGCATTATCTACGTGCGCTTTACACAGGGTCCCTGACCAACAGCAACATATAGAACGAGTTTTAACGCCTGTTAGGCGATATTACGACGGACTGGTACTTATTTTACACCTGAGTACGGTGAGAGAATGTGAGTAAAGAGCCTTTTCCAAGGACTTAACTATGCGCCGACGAGGCTCGAACTCAGGATCTTTCGATCTGAAAGCGAGTGTCATACCACTAGACCACATAGTCATATCAAATTATGATGAGCTCACTTCCAAAACACACGAAGTCCCATTCGTATAGAAAATCAGCTTGAGTAGACTTGTTGTATGACATTCGCCTGCGAACTTTTGATTCTATTGTCCAATCTAACGGGGTTGAAAACAAAACAAATAAAAAAAAACAAAACAAAAAACAAACAACAAAACAAACGAAAACAAAAACAAAAACAAAAACAAAACAAACGAAAACAAAACCAAAAAAACAAAAACAACCCCCCCCCAAAAAAAAAAAGAAAAAACAAAAACAAAACATTACGTACATCCTGTTATTTGCTTTTCTTTTCTGGAAGTTTTCACGTCGCTTTCGATATTTTTGGGGATCACGATAGCTCAGTTGGTAGAGCACTCGCTTCACAAGCAAAGGAACCGAGATCGATCCAGGGTGTAGTCGTTTAAAAAAATACTTTTACACCCCTGACGATCCAGCAGTGATTGAGTTGCTGGAAAACAAAACAACACCCCCGAAACTACCCGACCCCTCTACCCCATCAATTCAAACAACACAAAAATAAAAACAAACAAACAAAATAACAAGCAAATATAAAAAGAACAAACTTAAAAACAAAAAATGCAACCCTAACACCCCCCCTCCCCCCCCCCCCCAAAAAACAACAAAAAAACAAAAACAAAAACAAAACAAAACAAAAAACAAAACAAAAACAAATAATAAAAACAAAAACAAAAAATAAGAAAGCAAAAGAAAATACAAAAACAAAGAAAAATAACTACAAAAAATAACATAACAAAATAACCCCCAAAACAAAACAAAACAAAACCAAACAAATAAATATATATAAAAACCTAAACAAACAAACGATAAACAAGTAATGTTTTTCTTGCCATGTAACTGATATTCAGCAATCGGTACCATTTATATTGTTTCTACTTTTCATTCTGTTTTCTTTCGTCAAAATCCCTAGCGTCAAGCATAATGAGTCCTTCAACGAGATTCTGATATTAACGTCCATAAATAAGACGACGATGAAGAACTCGTGATAATATCTCTCGTGTCGGATAGGCTGACATTTATCTCCAAAAATAAGAAAATACCCAGCCAAAACATTAATTTACGTAGATTGTATCTATCCCTAAATACACTTATATCATTTTTAATGTTCCTACGAGGTAGAAAACATAACTGCACGGGCTATTTGATTCGTTGTTGGAGTTGGCACGTGATTACTTGTGACATGCGCAGTGCGTTAAACACTTCTTTCCGGTGGAACTCTAAATTGAGATAGATGATGCGGTTTAGCAGCCGGACGACTGAGTGGCCGCCCCTTGGCTGGAATGGAGAGGAACAGGGCTGGATTTTGGACGCACGTGAAGGAAAATAAGGGATTAGAGTTTGAATAGATGTAAAATGTATTGATAGAAAGATAGATATACAGATAAATAGATAGAAAGATATATAGATAGAAAGACAGCCATATACAGAGATAAACAGATAGATAGTTAGATAGATGGATAGATAAATAGATAGGCAGACAAATAGATACATAGACAGATAGATAGATAGACATATAGAGAGATAAACAGATAGATAGAAAGATAAATGGATAGATAAATAGATAGACAGATAGATAGCTATATAGATAGATAGATAGATAGATAGATAGATAGATAGATAGTTAGATAGATAGATAGATAGCTTACTGATGAGAGCGAATGCTCGAAACAATATGTGACCTACCGTGTCAAACCGGTATTATGTCGGGATCCACTCGGTAAGGGAAATTGAATTCTTTGCCACAAATATCAAACTTGGGTTTAATTTCTGTACGTTATGCTGGAGTATAAATACTATTTCTTGTTTTACAAAAACTACTAAGGTCCAATTTATCATCATGCTATCTCTAAATTCACTTTTTGGGGTCTGAATCATTCCGACATAATACCGTTTTGAGACGGAGGGTCACATATTGTAGAAGTTGATTATAATTATACTATAGATAATTTTACTAAGAATAAGAAATAAAATACGACCTGAAATTGGGGAGATGCAATTTGGTTTTGTTGAGGACAAGGGTACCAGAAATGGAATATTCACATTATCAATGCTGATGGAAAGATGTATTGAAGTAAATAAAGATCTGTATATGTGTTTCATCGACTATTCAAAAGCCTTTGATAAAGTACAACACGAAAAACTATTCAAAATTCTATCATCCTTGGACATTGATGGTAAAGATTTAAGAATATTACGGAATTTGTACTGGGAACAAGAAGCAGCAATGCGCGTTGACAACGAACTAAGCAGTTTTACACCTATTAGAAGAGGAGTTAGGCAGGGGTGTGTTTTGTCTCCAGATTTATTCAACCTCTATAGTGAAATGATATTAAGAGATATCGAACATAAGAAGGGGGTGTGTATTGGAGGAAAGAATGTAACAAATCTGAGGTATGCAGATGATACGGTTCTACTGGCAGAATCTGAACATGAACTACAAGAATTACTGGATGTTGTAGTCAGGAGTAGTGAAAATATGGGACTGGAACTGAATATATCTAAAACAGAATGTATGACGGTATCTAAAAATAATAACCCACCAGCCTGTGTAATAACAAGCAGAGGACAAACAATACAACAAGTTGAATGTTTCAAATATTTAGGCTTCAATGTAACATCCAATGGAAAATCAGATTGTGAAATAAAGAAAAGAATAGGTATGGCGAAGAATGCATTCAACCAGCTGCATACAATTATGAAAAACAGGAATATTAGCATGAAAACAAAAATCAAAGTCCTGGATTGCTATGTACTGTCTGTGCTGCTATATGGTTGTGAGAGCTGGACCATAAACAAGACCATGGTTAAAAGACTGGAGGCAGTGGAAATGTGGTTTTACAGAAGAATGATGAGGGTGTCATGGATGGAAAGGAAAAGAAATGAAGAAATTTTAGAAATGGCAAACAGAAAAAGATCACTGATAACAAAAATCATCAAACGCCAAATGGAATTTTTAGGACACATTATCCGCCACCCTGGTTTGGAAATACTCGCCTTGACTGGAAAGATGAATGGAAAAAGAATAAGAGGAAGACAAAGAATAACGTATTTGAAAGGGATAAGAACTTGGACAGATGAAGCTGAGAAAGGTGGCGCTGCTTTAATAGAATTGGCAAGAGATAGATCAGCTTGGCGGAAGATGACCTCCGACGTCTGCTTCAGATATGGAACTACATGAGATGAGATATATTTATAGATAGATAGCAAGATAGATAGTCAGAAAGATAGATAGATTGATCGATAGATAGATAGATGACAGTGAAAGAAAATAATAAATGATTATGCGTGTGCTCTCTCTCTCTCTCTCTCTCTCTCTCTCCCCTCTCTCTCCCCCCTTCTCTCTCTCTCTGTATGTGTGTTTGTGTGTGTGTGTGTGTGTGTGTGTTCATGTGGTCAGGATGTTATCAAACAGACCGACATCCATACACTATACACAAAACATACAGAAAACCCAGGGTGACATGGGCTGTCACACATGGTGAGCAGATTCCACATGTTTCCTGCAAGCTGGTAACAATTGCAATCACATTTCACCTTTCAAATGATATTAAGAGTGATGAGTTTATTACTTAGAAGTAACAATTCTACCTGATACAGAGTTTCCAGGTACCCGTTCAACAGCGTGCCAAACCACAATTATAAAATAATTATAATAATAATAGACTATTATAGAGCGCACGGTATCTTCAACAATGAGGCTCTTGGCGCTTTAAATTACAACACAAAACAATATAGAAAGTACATGACATCAAAAAAGAAATGTTTTCAAGGATTTCTTGAACACAGACAATGATTTGGATTCTCGGATGCTCTGTGGAATGAATGGCGTTCCATACAGACGGACCAAATTGAGAAAAGGACTTTGTTCTTTAATATACAATAATAGATAAAAATAAAAGTGTTTGAATAATTGGAATCCGCAAACCAACCAGATACAGGGTTGCCAGAAACTTGTACTTTAAATATTGTTTTGTATTGTAATTTAAAGCGCCAAGAGCCTCATTGTTGAGGATACCGTGCGCTCTATAAGAGTCTATTATTATTATAATTATCTTTTTAACCTTCAACAGGCTCAAAAAATGATTAAATAATTAAAATCTGATGTACTACTAAGAAAATTTTAAGGCAAATTTACCTTTCAAATCTCTGGATATTGACTCCTGCAAAGGTGTGATCATTTGGGATACAATCTTTTAAAAATGTCGTTAGGACATCGGGTATTTTTATATTTATTATAGAATATTTTCGGTGGTTTTTAATAATTTATTTTGGGTGGGTGGGGGGGGGGGGTTTAGGAGGGAGGATTGTTTTTTGTTTGTTTTGTTTTGTTTTTGTTATTTTCGTTTTTAAGAAATTCCAACTGATTGAATGTGCTTCGTTGTCCGATTAGATTTCTATCATTTAACTAGTAATGTCCGATGTGATTGGGAGAGAGTGAAAGAGAGAGAGAGAGAGAGAGAGAGAGAGAGAGAGAGAGAGAGAGAGAGAGAAAGAGAATTGAGGTACCGGCAGAATAATATTAGAAAATGTAACGAAATGCTTCCGTGTAGGCGTCAGTTTACGACAGGATGTACGTCGTCGTAGTATTAGTTGTTGTTGTTATTGTAATCCCTCCGGAACAACCCTTCTTTTGTTGATACAGGTCGTATCAGATCATGCACCTATGGCCCGGAAGTTTGAATTAAACTACGTAGTGTGGGTGTTATTGTGAGAAAGGCATCAATCTTGTTTTCGCCGTAAACTTATAAGCAAAGTAGGATCCCTGTATTCTACGGGAGTGACTTTGTTATGGTATGGCTTGATTGATATCTCGTAACTATGGGGCTGACGAATTTATTTATCCTTGATATGAGGATGTCCGGTATCAGGATGGGTTGTTGTTGTCCATGATTATGGAATCTGGGGGAGTTTTAAGGAATTTCAGATGTTTACGGATATGACTAACATCCGGTTGTGTGGGTAGAATTTTGCTTCGTTTGCTTGATTTTTGCCTATAAATGCCAGAGTTTTGAGCAGTTTCTTCAGACCACTCAGCGGAGTCTTTTAGGCTCATTGTCTCAAAAGAGACCAGACAGCGGAGTCTTTTAGGCTCATAGTCTCTAAGCGATAACCACAGCGGAGTCTTTTAGGCTCATTTGTTTAACTCTTGTGTAGAGTTGGATTAAAGTCTTGTGTAGACTTTGTAGTGCTCAAAGTTCGAGCTGAAACACGTTTTGTGTTAACTCTTGTGTAGAGTGTGATTTAAGTCTTGTGTAGACTTTGTGATGCTCAAAGTTTGAGCTGAATCAAGTTGTGTTATAACTCTTGTGTAGAGTTTGATTAAAGTCTTGTGTAGACTTAATTTGTGATTTCAATAATCTGTTCGGCTCTGGTGAGATTTTGAATAATATGTTGTGATTACAATTATGATTGTGTTTTGATATCAATATCATAATATCACTTTAAATTTTGATTCTCAATTAATTAATCAGATAATTAAATTAATTGTATAATATATTCTTGTTGTAAAGAAAATAAGCTTTTCTTGCTATAAAGCAATATTATTTCATATCTACAAAGTAAAGCAATATTAATCAACATTAATAAATTGATTTGTTAAAGTAAAATAATATTTACTCATTTAAAGTAAACATATTGAGTGAGTTCGAATATAGATAGAGTTATATTCGTATGATTATCATATTATAACAAAATCATTTTCTTTCTTTAAAGTGAATGAGCCGTTGGAGGCTGGGCTTTAACAAGCCAACTTTAGGCTATACGCTCATAGCTTGACACTAATAGAAACTGAACATTTGCCTGTTTTATAAGTTACCTGTGAAGAACCATTTGTTTATTTTAATATCAGAACATTGAGAAACAATTGATCTGTTTATGAATACTGTGAAATCAGAACAATTTCAAGAAGAGACAAATTAACAATATTAGAACAACCTTACAGTTTTTGTTGAATATCAAGGACACTCTTTTGGCTTTCTTCTACACGTCTGGATTGTGTTTAGTTAGTTAGTTAATTATTAGTTGCCTGTATGACTGTGATGGTTGCAACCTATCTGTGAGATTGTCTGATGTGGTAGCGGTTTGGTAAAGTATTCATAATTAATTGATTTAATTATATATTTTCATATCGCTTTCATATCATATTCATCATCACACCATCTCCATCAATTTGTCATCCATCCATTTGATTTCATACTTATTACATCTATCATTTCATCTTTATATCTCATAATATCTTTGTTATATTGTAATAAAATATATCTTCATTTAGCTTCAAAACCTTTATCAACGTATTGTGTTTGGTTATTGATCGGTGTCGTAGCTTGAATATAGCACACATAAACAAGGTTGCAAACTGCGCTACATAAGCATACGGTTTACGTGCGCACTTTGTGACATAATTTGGTGTCAGAAGTGGGATTCTTATTGTTGTGCATTCAAGAGACATCGCGACCAAACAATTGTTGAGACAGGTTAGGGAGTTGTTTCAAACTTGAGATAGATACTATCTTTGAGCTTAAAGCAAATTGGTATCCATTTAATGGTTATAAGACTGTCATTATACGCAAGGTGTAATACAAGTTATTCTGGTAATTTTCACTTGTTCGGTTATACGTTGTCAGTCATCTGTCATAGTGATACGGATCACTGACTTAGCGCGAAAGCGGTACTCGCGCTGTGAAGCCTCCATTGTCCCCCCCTCTCCCTTTTGTAAGGAACGAAGGTGGTTGTTGGGGTAATTTGATTCCGGGTAGGAATCTGGGAGAATATTGTGTTGGTCCCGTGTGAGGATCTGTATTAAATCATTTGTTCTGACTTTCTATGCACATATAGTAAGTCAAGGTATTGATTCTGTGTAAGAATCTGGGTGAAGATATTTTGTTGATTCTGAGAGAGAATCTGGGTGAAGATATTTTATTGATTCTAAGAAAGAATCTGGGTGAAGATATTTTGTTGATTCTAAGAAAGAATCTGGGTGAGGATGTTTTGTTGATTCTAAGAGAGAATCTGGGTGAAGATATTTTGTTGATTCTAAGGAAGAATCTGGGTGAAGACATTTTGTTGATTCTGTGTAAGAATCTGGGTGAAGATATTTTGTTGATTCTAAGGAAGAATCTGGGTGAAGACATTTTGTTGATTCTGTGTAAGAATCTGGGTGAAGATATTTTGTTGATTCTAAGAAAGAATCTGGGTGAAGATATTTTGTTGATTCTGAGAGAGAATCTGGGTGAAGATATTTTGTTGATTCTGAGAGAGAATCTGGGTGAAGACATTTTGTTGATTCTAAGAAAGAATCTGGGTGAAGATATTTTGTTGATTCTGAGAGAGAATCTGGGTGAAGACATTTTGTTGATTCTAAGAAAGAATCTGGGTGAAGATATTTTGTTGATTCTAAGAGAGAATCTGGGTGAAGATATTTTGTTGATTCTAAGAGAGAATCTGGGTGAAGATATTTTGTTGATTCTAAGAAAGAATCTGGGTGAAGATATTTTGTTGATTCTGAGAAAGAATCTGGGTGAAGTTATTTTGTTGATTCTGAGAAAGAATCTGGGTGAAGATAGTTTTTATGATTCCGTGTGGGGAATCTGGGTGAAGCTATTTTGTTGATTCCGTGTGAGGAATCTGGGTGAAGCTATTGTGTTGATTCCGTGTGGGGAATCTGGGTGAAGCGTTGGTTCCGTGTGAGGACCTGTATTAAATCAGTTGTTTTGACTCTAATATACGTCTATATTAAGTCAATGTTTTGATTCTGTGTAGGAATCTGGGTGAAGCGTTGGTTCTGTGTTAGGACCTGTAGTAAATTTGTTTTGATTCTATATTTGAGTCTATATATAGATCAATGTTGAATTCCGTGTAGGAATCGGTATTAATTGCCTGTTTTGAATCTGTTTTGGGATCTATATTGACCGCATATCGTTAATAAGGTTACTTGTAATACCACTTTATTCTACGTGAAAGTAACATTTACGGCAACAGTGTTGATAAACATATTGAAGTTTGTTTATTTGAATTTGAATTGGTTTGATTAATTGTCCTAGAGATGGATGTGGAAAGATTAATTAAACTTGGAGAAAAATTGGAGTTAAGGGGTGAAGATCTCCGTGCTTGGGTGACAGCCCAGTTACAAGAAGATGAAGAGAGAAAAGAGAAGGAGAGAGAACGTGCCAAAGGAGAGGAGGAGATAAGCAGAGCACGAGCTCAAAGACAAGAAGCTCTGATGGAGAAAGAGCTTGAACTGCTTAGGTTAAAGTCGGAGTGTCAGGCTTCCTCCAACAACGACAGTATGACAAGTGACATTCGATCATTTACTCATGCTCCCACTGTTAAGAGTCCTCGACTTCCATGTTTTGACGAAAACAAGGATCATGAACCACCGAAATGCATGACACACGGCAAGGTGGAGTTGAAATGTGGATGTGTGATGCCGATGTTGTCTGTCGAAGGAAGGGACAAAAATGAGCCCGAATAATTGTCGAGATCGATGTGATCTTGAGGCATTTCGTTGATCTAACTAAATGTTGTACCAAATTTAGTCTTAGGGGGGAGATATGTAACGAAATGCTTCCGTGTAGGCGTCAGTTTACGACAGGATGTACGTCGTCGTAGTATTAGTTGTTGTTGTTATTGTAATCCCTCCGGAACAACCCTTCTTTTGTTGATACAGGTCGTATCAGATCATGCACCTATGGCCCGGAAGTTTGAATTAAACTACGTAGTGTGGGTGTTATTGTGAGAAAGGCATCAATCTTGTTTTCGCCGTAAACTTATAAGCAAAGTAGGATCCCTGTATTCTACGGGAGTGACTTGTTTATGGTATGGCTTGATTGATATCTCGTAACTATGGGGCTGACGAATTTATTTATCCTTGATATGAGGATGTCCGGTATCAGGATGGGTTGTTGTTGTCCATGATTATGGAATCTGGGGGAGTTTTAAGGAATTTCAGATGTTTACGGATATGACTAACATCCGGTTGTGTGGGTAGAATTTTGCTTCGTTTGCTTGATTTTTGCCTATAAATGCCAGAGTTTTGAGCAGTTTCTTCAGACCACTCAGCGGAGTCTTTTAGGCTCATTGTCTCAAAAGAGACCAGACAGCGGAGTCTTTTAGGCTCATAGTCTCTAAGCGATAACCACAGCGGAGTCTTTTAGGCTCATTTGTTTAACTCTTGTGTAGAGTTGGATTAAAGTCTTGTGTAGACTTTGTAGTGCTCAAAGTTCGAGCTGAAACACGTTTTGTGTTAACTCTTGTGTAGAGTGTGATTTAAGTCTTGTGTAGACTTTGTGATGCTCAAAGTTTGAGCTGAATCAAGTTGTGTTATAACTCTTGTGTAGAGTTTGATTAAAATCTTGTGTAGACTTAATTTGTGATTTCAATAATCTGTTCGGCTCTGGTGAGATTTTGAATAATATGTTGTGATTACAATTATGATTGTGTTTTTGATATCAATATCATAATATCACTTTAAATTTTGATTCTCAATTAATTAATCAGATAATTAAATTAATTGTATAATATATTCTTGTTGTAAAGAAAATAAGCTTTTCTTGCTATAAAGCAATATTATTTCATATCTACAAAGTAAAGCAATATTAATCAACATTAATAAATTGATTTGTTAAAGTAAAATAATATTTACTCATTTAAAGTAAACATATTGAGTGAGTTCGAATATAGATAGAGTTATATTCGTATGATTATCATATTATAACAAAATCATTTTCTTTCTTTAAAGTGAATGAGCCGTTGGAGGCTGGGCTTTAACAAGCCAACTTTAGGCTATACGCTCATAGCTTGACACTAATAGAAACTGAACATTTGCCTGTTTTATAAGTTACCTGTGAAGAACCATTTGTTTATTTTAATATCAGAACATTGAGAAACAATTGATCTGTTTATGAATACTGTGAAATCAGAACAATTTCAAGAAGAGACAAATTAACAATATTAGAACAACCTTACAGTTTTTGTTGAATATCAAGGACACTCTTTTGGCTTTCTTCTACACGTCTGGATTGTGTTTAGTTAGTTAGTTAATTATTAGTTGCCTGTATGACTGTGATGGTTGCAACCTATCTGTGAGATTGTCTGATGTGGTAGCGGTTTGGTAAAGTATTCATAATTAATTGATTTAATTATATATTTTCATATCGCTTTCATATCATATTCATCATCACACCATCTCCATCAATTTGTCATCCATCCATTTGATTTCATACTTATTACATCTATCATTTCATCTTTATATCTCATAATATCTTTGTTATATTGTAATAAAATATATCTTCATTTAGCTTCAAAACCTTTATCAACGTATTGTGTTTGGTTATTGATCGGTGTCGTAGCTTGAATATAGCACACATAAACAAGGTTGCAAACTGCGCTACATAAGCATACGGTTTACGTGCGCACTTTGTGACAGAAAACAATAATCAAATGTCATCTTCGTATTTGCCAAATTCCTTAAGGTTTGGCTCTAAATCTGCCAATTTGCAGCCATGGCATAAGAATGAAAACATATTTAATTCATGTTATACCTTTTAAATGATAAGTATTTGCACATTTCCCCCAGATGGCAATGCGAAACACCCACGTCTGTTTAGAAGATAATTTGGTCTTTTTCCCTTTTTATTTCTCTTTTTTAAAGAAAAATGACCTTTATACCATTTACCATATCCAAGTAATATCAAAAGCAGCTCAATTGTTTATAAGTAGGTTTTTATGGGAGAAACCGGATGCGTGTCATCCGCCATGTTTATTTTGTATACCCCTGTAAACGTTGTATATTTGTATCGACTTAAAGTTATGACACCTGCTGTAAACGCTAGTGACATTTGGATGCATCTAATACAACGCTGTAACCCGGAGTGGTTTCCATTAATGGCGTGGAAAGGATTTTTGATTGTTTCCTTGTCAGGACAATCAAATATTATACATACATACACGGAAGCGTGGAACGGTATGCAATGGGTATGGAAGTCGGACAGTTGTTTTGGTAAATAATATAATGAAAAGCAGGTAGTTGCATTGGTAAATGTATGAAAGTCGGGCAGTTGCATTTGTAAATTTATGAAAAGTGGGCAGTTGTATTGGTAAACTTATGAAAATTGGATAGTTATACTGGTAAATTTATGAAATTCGGGCAGTTGTATTGGTAAATTAAATGTGTGAAAGTCGGGCAGTTGTATTGGTAAACGTTTGAATACCGGGCAGGTATATATATTGGTAAATGTATGAATGTCGGGCAGTTGAATTGGTAAATATATGAAAACTGGGCAGTTGTATTGATAAATGTATAAAACCCGGGCAGTTGTGTTGGTAAATGTATAAAACCCGGATAGTTGTGTTGGTAAATGTATGAAAATCGGACAGTTGTACTGACTGGTAAATCTATGAAAATCAGGTATCTGGCTGTATTGGTAAATATTTGAAAGTCGAGCAGCTGTACAAGCAAATGTAATGGATTGTTACTATGTCTAGTTCTACAAGATGAGCTTCATCAATAGAACAAGAAAATATACGGATGTATACTTTCACCGTAGGAGCGCGCATTGTGATTGAGTTCGAATTTTCAAACAGAGGAGTTCAATAATCTTATCGTTCGACGTGCCCTTATTTGCAGGTCTGATAACCCAATTTCCCATGGGCTCATTGTTGTAATGGAAATATCAAAAAAAAAGTTATTAATAATGACGCAAAGTATTGTCCATTATAACAATGTTAAACTAGGCCCATAAGTTCGTTCGGATTTCAGACCTGCATAGATATAGAACGTCGGTAAAACCAAATGCTTGCGGGAGAAAAATGACATTCTTGAACTGTGCCGTTTTTTTTTTAAAAGGATAATAAAATTTTTGATTTTACGATATTATAGTGAAATCGGGTATTTCCGAAACCAAAGGTGTAAAGCAATATGATTGCTTTAAGAATACAGGGTAATGTAAATGTTGCTGCTCGAAGCTCGAAGAAATAACTAACAATGTGAAATTGAGTGTAAGCTTCAATCTATTTACGAAAACAGATAGAATGGACGTTTCGGGTTTCCCCTTTATCAACAAACAGGATGAATGAAACAGGAGATGATGTGGTAGTGGCGTTGTTAAGATGAATTCATCTTTATTCATCTTAACAACGCCACTACCACATCACCTCCTTCATCTGTATTGTTTCATTCATCCTGTTTTGTTGATAGAGGGGAAACCCGAAACGTCCATTCTATCCGTTTTTGTAATTAAATTGAAGCTTACATTCAATGTCACATTGTCATTTATGATTTCTTCCACCCATTGTGTAACCTTTCATCAAACTGTGTAGATTCTGTATCAACGCCACAGGTATAAACACGTCACCCCGACTTCTATTCGAATTACCCTATTTACGCGTATGAAATCCATCGTTACCTGCTTAAGAAGGATAAACCCGAAATGTCAATTAGATCCATATTGATTTGTGAACTGTTACCTGTAGACTATATTATTATTTATCGGAATGCTATTTGATTTACTGGCCAATATTCTCACCTGTCTGTAATCTAGTGAAATAGGAGTTTATTTTCCTAGCATCAACAATAAATGATACACTTCGTGTAAAGCTAAACATCATTGATTCCTTCTGTGGTTTAACCCTATAAAGGCTATGTGGTCTTGTGGTATGACAATCGCTTTCGGATCGGAAGGTCCTGGGTTCTAGCCTCGCTCGGCCTATAGTTGAGTCCTTGGAAAAGGCTCTTTACTCACATTCTCTCACCGTACTCAGGTGTAAAATGAGTACCTGGCCGTTAACAATGTTGTCTCTGTCGGCAAAAAAATGTATTATTGCCTAACAGGCGTCATGTCTCGTTCTGCATGTTATGTGTTGCTGTTGATCATGGACCCTTTGTAAAGCGCTTTGAGCACATTAAGTGGATATTGCGCTATATAAAAGCTCAAAATCTCAATAAAGGCAAACTTCAATTTTACTCAAATCTGAAGACTTTTAAAGTGGTTTTTACTATCAATCAATCAATCAATCAATCAATCAATCAATCAATCAATCAATCAATCAATCAATCAATCAATCAATCAACCAACCAATCAATCAATCAATCAATCAATCAATCAATCAATCAATCAATCAATCAATCAATCAATCAATCAATCAATCAATCAATCAACCAATCAATCAATCATTTAATCAATCAATCAACCAACCAATCATTTAATCAATCAATCAATCAATCAATCAATCAATCAATCAATCAATCAATCAATCAATCAATCAATCAATCAATCAATCAATCAATCAATCAATCAATCAATCAATCAATCAATCAATCAATCATTTAATCAATCAATCAATCATTTAATCAATCAATCAATCAATCAATCAATCAATCAATCAATCAATCA
>NC_088366.1:65691619-65694119 GCF_034508935.2 Berghia stephanieae | reverse complement strand
GCTTTCTTCCGCTTGTTTTTCTTACAAACTTTGAAGGGATCTCTTACACGTTTATACATTATTCTGTTAATTAGATAACATGTAAAATCGTTTGTTTTTTTCAAAACCCACTTCAAACTTTGTCGTTTTGATTTTTAAAGAAGATTTTCCACGCCTTGTCTGGTAGTGCATTTTGTTTTCAGCAGTTGGTAAGTGGGGATATGTGGTTTTGTGGTATGCCACTTGCTTGAGAATCGGAAGGTCATGGGTTCGTGCCTAGCTCGGCGCATAGTTTAGTTGAGTCCTTGGAAAAGGCTCTTTACTCACATTCTCTCACCGTACTCAGATGTAAAATAAGTCCCTGACCGTTAACAGCTTTGTCTCTGTCCGAAAAAATTGTGATCTCGCCTAACAAGCGTCATGTCCCGTCCTCCATGTTAAGTGTTGTTGTTGGCCAGGGACCCCTTATAAAGCTCTTTGATTACGTTTAGTGGATATTGCGGCATATAGAATTTCAATTTTTAATTATTTTTTGGAATAAGTTGAAGATGTCGCATTTGAAATAAATTACATTGTGTTGAAAAATAATAGAAACAATAGACATTTCAAAGGGGTTTTTTGAGTTACGGACGGCCTGGCATTCAAGTACATCCCACTTTTGTCATAGACCGTCAGGCCTTTGTCTCGGAGACGCCTGAAGTAGAACTGTAGACTTTGGATTATAAACCTTAAGTGGTGCCGTTCTATGAAAAAAAAAATGAAAGAAATCAACACATTTTAACTTTTGTTGTTGTTGTTTTTTTTTTTTTTTTTGTTGTTGCCTAAAATGTGTTCTTTGAAATATATCGACCAATTTAAAAGGACCCTCAACTTGTCAAGAACTCTCAAACCTGGGCCTTCAAGGACGAGAGTCCCAGTTTTCAGATTTTTGCTGTTGTTGCCAAGATGAGGGGTCATTTTAATGGATCGATATTGTTTGAAGGATGCGATTTCTGGCGAAAACTTTTTAAAAAGTGTTGTTTTTTTTGGGGGGTTTTTTTTTGTGTGTGTTCTTTTTTCTTCAGAGTATGGAGGCAGTTTTGTCATAGACCGTAGTTCCTTTTTTAATTTAAAACGCATGAAGTCAGAATTGTAAACTAAAAATATATGAACTTGAGTGGTGGTGAGTGGGTAATATTCTGTCGTTTTGCTTTTTTTTTGTTTGTTTTTTTTTATTATTTTTTTTTTAGTTTAACAACACAGTATGTGTTATTTGGTTAGCTTTGTATATACTGTGTTTAAAAAAAACAAGACAAAACAAAAAAAACGGCAGTTTTGGAAATGCCTCCGAGAACCGTTTAAGTGTGCGGCTATCATGTGGTTTATTAGTGGTATGCCACTCGCATTCCGATCGGAAGATCCACGGTTCGATTTCCGCTCTGAGCGGCGTATCGTTGAATCATTGGAAAAAGTTCTTTAATAACATTCTCTCATCGAAATTCAGATGTAAAATAAATACTTAGCCGTTAACAGCGTTGTACCTGTCCGAAAGAAAAAATTGTAATATCTTCTAACCGGCGTCATGTTAAGTTCTACATGTTAAGTTATTGGCTGTTGGCTGGTGACCCCTTGTAAAGCGCTTTGAGTTCATTATTTATTGGATATTGCGCTTTATAAAGACTAAAAATTATCAAAATTCAGATCCTAGGAACCGTAATGATATAACACCGATAATATTCTGGTCATTTAAACTATAGCATCACTATTTGACATCTAGCTAGCTTACCCCGACACAATAATACCGTTTGGAGACAATTGGGCACATGTTAGAGGCAGGGTGGCTCAGTGGTACATTCTTTGCTTCTTACCCGAAAGGTACCGTGTTCGATCACCCGGCGCTGTGCTGTGTGGCCTTGATCAAGTCACCTCGCCTTAGCTCACATTGCGACGTTGTACTGCTGCTGACGCCTGGGTTATTCCAGTCTTCCCTTGGTATAGACCCTAGAGACAAATTTCCCCTATGGGATGAATAAAGGGAATTATATTAATTATTTATGTTAATAAGCACGTATGAGATCCTATATAATGCATGAACACCAGTGCTAACCTCTCTATCACTGTCAAGTCTGCCAGATGGCCAGAGTTCCTCATGGCCAATTTCGACTCCAAAAGTGGCCAAAGTGAACCTCGCATGACCAAACACTAATTTAAAAAAAAAGTCCTTTCGCATTTTTATTGAGCAATATCCACTAAATGTGCTTAAAGCGCCTTACAATGGGGTAACTAGACAACAACAAACCACCTAACATATAGATAGTGTGCACGAGGCTAAGGAGCTCACAGCATTGCTATCCGGAAGTATAACGGGCCAACACACACAACTATGTGTAACCATGAACGTTTATAGTCTGGTTAATGCAGTTTAGTGAGAATTATTCATAAACGTGGATGGCAACGCCCCCCCCCAAAACAAACAAACAAACAAACAAACAAACAAACAAACAAACAAACAAACAAACAAACAAAACCCCCCCCCCCAAAA
>NC_088366.1:65664119-65686619 GCF_034508935.2 Berghia stephanieae | reverse complement strand
TAATTCGTGAGCAACATAACATCTGATGGCGAGTTGAAGAATTGGATTGAAATGAAACTTTATAGCTAACTACCACCAAAAAATGTGAGTAAAGAGGTTTTTTCAAGGACTCAACTATGCGCTGCTCAGAACGGGGCTCCATCCCTTGATCTTCTGGTCCGTAGGCGAGTGTCATACCACACGACCACATAGCCGCACTTCTTAGATTGGAAAACACTCAAAGTTTTTATTGTATTCCTTATCATTCTAGTATTTGAATTCACTCTTCGTAGTCTATTTCATCTCGACATAATACCGTTTCGAAACTGGGGGTCACATATATAAAAGTTAGGTTATGTTTATACGTTTTATTGATTCGACTAACCCCAGTGTCATGAAGTCCAGCTCCATCTGTATGATAAATAAATAAATAAATAAATAAATAAATAAATAAATAAATAATGAGATAAACTAAAAAATATATGATGCCTTTCCGCCACGACATCATAAGATATCATCGCCTAGGAATAATATAGATAATTCATCAAACAATGCCTCTGATTTCAACAGGAATCACATAGGTTGTCCAGGCGAGTAATTTGAGGAGTTTATAATCTTGCCCAAGGAAGGAAAAAAACAAAAAAACGAAAGGATCTGAAGCGGAGCTCGAACCCGGGAAATTCCGGGTCACATTGCAATGCCTTAACCACTTAGCCACTTCGCGCCCTATCTGCATAACACCGTCTTGGTGCATTTGGTCACAAATGCAAGATTTGAAAAAACAAAACAAAACAAAAACAAAATTAAACAGTGCAAAGGGAGTTGTAGTGCAGTTATTAGTATGAGAGTGAAGGAGGAGGAAGAAGAGGTTTAAGTGTGAGGGGGGAAAACAGACAAAAGGAAACGCTTGTTGTACCTCTTCACCCCGTTGTCAGATCGCGGCATGTCAACTTTTCTAAGGGCTGGAACGAGTTTGAAAGAGATTGAAAAGGCTTGAAAGAGCTAAACGGAATTGCATTGAAATATCATTAGACGTGCCTTTTGCCTGTAGAAAGTGATATGTCTTCACCAAATTGTCGCAATCATTTAGCCATAAATCAGGGGGGCCGCCTGGGTTGAGTTGAATTGAGTTGGGGGGAAATGGTTTGAGGAATTATAAACCTGGGGAGAAAAAAATAAGAATGAAGAAAGATTTGTCTAATGAATAAACGACAAACAATTTCAGTTAGCGGAGGAGGAGGAGAAGGAGTTGTTGCACTTGTCTGGAGGTTGAGAGGTGTTGAGAATAAGCGTGGAAATTAATTTGTTTGCCTGTGGAGAGGGGAACGAGAGTCTTAATGGTTTATTTATGGTGGCTTAGCTGTCCTGGCTTTTGTCTGCCATAGAATCGGTGGGGAGAAGTTATGGAGACATCAAGCTGTCATCAAGACGTGTCGGATACAGAGAAACAGAGTTTTCTGCCCCTGGTTCAAAATGGCGACGGGTCAAGAACAATAACTCTAACAAGATTGACCGTTGTCATTTTTGTTATTGTAAAATAATAACAGCGAGGGTCACTATTTATTCCTCGATTCTATTCTCTTCCTTCTTGTGCGTCTAGCTGTATGCATGGCGGTCGTGGTGGTGGAATTTGAGTTGTGACGGGTATAATGATGACAGCGATAAAGCTAATGATAAAGGAGATTAAGGGTTAAGCACGCCGAGACGTGAATGAAAAATGTCAAAACGTTTGTAAACAGATTCACCACAACGAGATCCCTTTCGCACGGGGATTTAGTCCTAGAGGTGGTGGTTGTTGGGTCGTGTTTGTTGCTGGTGGTATTCCGTGCGTAAGTCTCGGTACAATGCGGTATGCACGGTGTTTGGTGCGCACTGAGACGGGCGTTCATGCTGCATACAATGTGTGCAGATGTTTTCTGATTTGTCCTAATGGCGCCCTTGACATTAATTTGTATTTAAGGGGAGATCATCATTAATTTATCAGGTTAACGCAGTTTCAGTGCAAACCTATTTTCTGCCTATTAAGATAGTTCAATGCTTGTCATTAGCTGAAATGATATTATCAATAATCCCCTATCTGTAAAAAAATCTCTAAAATTTAACGAACTATTTTTAATTCATGTGAGGGCCAGCTGCAATCTCACACGTCCATAAAGTGTGCATACAAGGAGCTCTTCTATTGTAGAGATTTCCTTCGATTTTTGACTCAGGTGTAAATGGACCTTTAAAAAAAAGGACTCAAGTTTGTTTTGAGAGTTTTTGAAAGTTGAAGAGCTTCATAATTGTTTAATAGATCTTTAGATTAAAAAAATTTTTTTTTTTGCCAAAATGAAAAAAAAATTGTTTTCTAGGAAAATGGCTGAAAATGTGGCTAAAAAGTCTCGTTCTACATGTTTTGTATTGCTGTTGGTCTGGGACCCTTTGTAAAGCGTTATGAGCACGTTTAGTGGATATTGCGCTATATAAAAGCTCAAGTTTAAGTTTAAGTTTATAAAGCTATTTTCCCCAGCATAACGAATAGTAGCTAAGAAGCTAATCCCAAGTTTCATATTTGTGGCTATAAATTCAATATACGTCACGTGGTTCATCTGGGCAAGAATACAATAAATTATAATGAACATCTCACATTGAGACTTCTTGATATGATATGATATGATATGATATGATATGATATGATATGATATGATACGATACGATACGATACGACACGATATGATATGATATGATATGATATGATATGATATGACATGATATGATATGATATGATATGATATGATACGATGTGATATGATATGATATGATATGATATGATTTGATATGGTATGATACGATACGATACGGTACGGTACGATACGATACGATACGATATGATACGATATGATATGATATGATATGATATGATACGATATGATACGATACGATACGATACGGTACGATACGGTACGATACGATACGATATGATGTGATATGATATAATATGATACGATATGATACGATACGATACAATACGATACGATACGGTACGATACGATACGATATGATATAATACGACACGATATGATACGATATGATATGATATGATATGACATGGTGTTATATGATAAGAGATGAGATAATAATATGAGATGATATATTATATGATATTATTTAATATATGAGTTAAACTTGAAGCAAATCAATACACATACAAGCAATTAATGTATCGATTATCACATGAAGGAACTTGTAATTTACATCTCAGCTTTTCTTGTCCAGCTCAAAGCTTAGACTTGGACTCCCTCAATAACAGCCGTTTGAGGTCATTTATTATTGTACAGGGTGATACAAAGAAAACGTTTTGTTTGGCTAGAACAGCTGAGGCAACTCCGTGTATTTACTACTAGCATGGTACAGGGACTATACAAGTTTTGATGTCCAATGGACGACTGGTGAATGGTAATGGCTGGGGAGTAATAATAGAATGGTGGGAATATGGTCACGTGACTCTCCGTGATTTATTTTTAGTTTTCAAGTAAGCGATTTGATTTTTGATACTGTATGACAATTGTCAGAATCGATTGATCGTTCAAATGTCGTATTTTAACACACACACACACACACACACACACACACACACACGCACACACAAAGAAAAAAATCAACATTGTTGGGAATAAATTCTGTGTTCACAACCAGTTTTCTAAACCCTAACAGGGAGCGAGGTGGAGCAAGCAGTTAAGGAATTATACCCGAGTACGATTAAATAATTTGAAAAAAGAGTCTTTCCAAAGACTCTTTATCAAATTCTCTAACCGTACTCAAACTATGCACTGCTCAGAGCGGAACTCGAACCCTGGACCTTCCGGTCCGAAGGCGACTGTCATACCTCTAGACCACAAAAAGCCACATATCTCACTTCATTATCAAACATTTTCAATACACAATCAACGTTTCATCCCAACATTCTTGGAATCATCTCTCTATCACCCGTCTGTCGACCAAGATCATCTCATAAACCCGTCTTATTGGCAGGCAGGGTGCCGCCGCTTTTTAACGATTCCCCTTGGTCATGGATTGCAGACAATAACACACCTTTGTCCCTGGAACTAGATGCCATGACCGTTGACCGGACGCCCTGTTTGGAGCCTTGTTGCCTCCAAGACAGCTGAAAGGTTCCAGTAGTCAGATCGTAAAATTCGATAGTTCGTGATGACAGATAGGGTCGTAATAGTCGTTGATAACTGCCTTAACATGAATAATGGCGTCGATAGCTGCTGCTGGCTCAACAGGACGGTCGGCGTATCTCACCTTGTCTCAAAGGTCAAGCAATGTTAAGCATGGTCAGTGGTAGGGTGGGTGACAAATTTGTTTTTAAAAAACTCCGATCCCAGCGTTGTGTCCTTGGGTAAGATGCTTTACACACATGACCTATCTCGACTCAGGCGTGAATGAGTACCTGGATTACCCATCTGTCATGTAAGATCATCTCATAGAACCGTCTTATTCCCCTAGGACAATAACACACCTTTGTCCCTGCTGTACCCAGAAAAACCATGAGCTGACGCCTTGTTTGGAGTTTGCTGCTTCCAAGACAGTTGGAAGAGTTCTAGTGGTCAGATCGTAAATGACAGGTAAGGCCGTAATAGCCGCTGGTCAGTGTCTTAATATGAATAATCATTGCGTTGGTGGCTCACCGGTGCAGTGTTTCGTCTTTTCACAAAGGTCAAGAAATGTTAAGCGCGGTCCGTGGTCGGATGGGTGATAGTTTTGTTTTTAAAAAAACCTGATCCTGGTCTTGTGCTCATTTATGTAAGAAGCTTTACACATATTACCGATCTCGACTTAGGCGTGAATGAATACCTGGCTATAGGCAGTGGCGAATATTGTTTGAGTGGTAATACTAAAAGGACGCACAACAGACGACTTGGTCTGTATGAAATGGAATATAGTTTGATATAGCCTTCTATGGGAATAAATGAAGCATTTGGAGAACAATGGCCAGAACAAAACCGTGGCAATGCGTTAAATATGCTCATATTTGTTTGCCTTGATTGAAAGTAATTTAAGCTCGATTGGATAAAACTTACAAGCGAAAAGATGAAAATGGAAAGGCTTCGGATGGAAACAGTACAAATAATGGACGTTTCGGGAACAAACCATTCGTCAGCCAAACAATAAAACAAAGGACCATTGAAAACAAATAAAACATATTCCTTGTTTTATTGCTCTACAAACGAAGGGTTTGTACATGAAACATCCATTGTTTGCACTGTATCTATCCAATTCTTTCCAAATTCACCTTTTTTGTGAACTATTGCACAAGGTTTCCAAAACTGGAAAGAAAGACTTCAGTGCAAAATTGTTGAAAACAACCAAAGGCATCGAATTGGGTTGACTCCGCGATCAAAGCAAAAGGTCCTTTAGTTTTGCTAGTTGCCAGAGACCCCCTTGTAAATACATTGCGTTGAGGACGTTTAGTGGATATTGCGCTATATAAAAGCTCAAAGTCAAGTGCCAGCCGGCTCGGATAGGATTGAGGTGGTGAGTGGTTTAAACGACCCCGATGTATCACCGTTTTGAGGAAATTATTTGTCACATTTCTGGTCGTAAGTCATAAGAAAGGTAGTCAATTCCGTGATAACGAGAATCCACACAAACCGCAACAGCTGTCGAAAAGAAATTATAGTATTTTACTAAAGAGGCGATGGACACAGTCTGAAGTATGAGCAATTCTATCCAAGACAGGTTATCACCTTTTTATAGTTCCTCTTAAACACAGTGTTTGATTTGTTGACAACACAGTTTGGTCACAGCAGTTCTACAAGTTGAAGACCGACTGTGTCTTCTCAATACCGACCACCCACAGCAATATACTTTTGTCAATAATCCCCCTTGGAAAAATGTGCAGAAAAAATAGTAAAACGATTTTTTAGTGTTAAGCTTTATAATATAAAACATTGCTTTTCGTATTTTTCAAAGAAAAATTAAAAACAGACTAAATGAAGAAACCCATAAATAAGTAATTTGAAAAGAAAATAAAGTCTAAAAAAGTATGCGTGTGTATATGTGTGTGTGTGTGTGGGGGGGGGGTATGTACGTTTGGTGTATATCTCAAGAGAAGACTAGAATAACCCGGCGTCAGCACAGAGCGGCGCCGGAAAGTGAGATTGGGCGAGGTGACTTGCTCAGATATACATTTCTATGCCATATTCCGTGATAATACTTTAAAAAACGGCCATGACCTTGATATTTTAGGAACTATTGCACAATGTTGCCAAAACTGTTGAAAACAACCAAAGGCATCGCATTTAGTTGAATGATGAACCAAATCAAAAGGCTTTAAAGTAAGTCAGTAAGATACGAGTAAGATGTTAGTCAATTTCCTGACAACACAGGAACCCATACCAACCGCAGCAGATGCCGACAAAATCGTATTTTACTAAAGAGGTGACGAAAACAGAAGTCATTCTACCCAAGAGGGGTTATCACCTTTATATATTCCCAAAAACATCCATGGCCTTGAACTTTTAAGAACTATTGCACAAGGTTGCCAGAAATGGAAAAAAAGGTTTCGTTACAAAATTGTTTGGCATTTAATTGAACGACTGCTCAACCAAACCAAAAGGCTCTAAAGTAAGTCAGTAAGATACAAGTAAGATAGTGGTCAATTTCATGACAACAGAAATCCATACCACCCGCAGCAGATGCCGACAAAATAGTATTTTACTAAAGAGGTGAAGGAGGACCGACGACTGTGTCTTCTCTCTGTTTCTGTGTAGGTGGCCGGTGTTGACAGATGACCTGAGCAATAGCTTTTTGTCAACAATATCCCTTGGAAAAGTGCAGAAAAAAGTGTAAAACGATTTTTTAGTCTTAAGTATGTCCGTTTGGTGTATATCCCAAGGGAAGACTAGAATAACCCAGGCGTCAACAAAGAGCGGCTCCGCAAAATCTCTAAAGTAAGTCACTAAGATACAAGATAATCGGTTGGTAGCAGATGCCAACGAAATAGTATTTTACTAAAGAGGTGACGGAGACAGAAGTCATTCTAGCCAAGAGGGGTTATCACCTTTTTATAGTTCCTCGTGAACACGACAATGTTTGATTTGTTGACACATTTTGGTCACAGCAGTTCTCCAAGTTGAGGACCGAATGTGTCTTCTTTCTGTATCTGTGTGGGTGGCCGGTGTTGACCGATGACCCCAGTCATGGGTTTGTCAAGAATATCTCCTGGAAAAGTGTGCAAAGCAAACATGGCTTGAGATGTCTTTATTGATGAATCGTTTAATTCTATTGTTGATTTTTGTTTGCACAACGCAGCTGAAGCACATTAACCCTCCCCTTACCAACTATAGGAAAATCGTCACATTCGTTACGATACAACCAACCTTTTTCTTATTCAGAGTTCTTTTGTATATCATGACATTTAAAGAAGATGAACAGTGTGTTGTAGAGCACGTTTTACTAAGAAATTATTTATCGCTAGAACTTACTGATATTGTGTTTGAGTTGTAAAAAATATATTTTTTGTGTTAGTTGGGTTCGAAGTTTTGGAGAAAATCCTGAAAATAGCTTGTAATGAGAGAATTAAATATGAGGGGAAAAAACGTCTAAACCAAGGGATTTTTCTTTTGATGGAAATAAAGAAAAAAAGTCAATATTAACTTCAATTGGGATTGACTTGGTAAACGAGATGTATCAGGTTTGACCATTCTTCTGCTTTTATACAGAGAAATATCCACTAAATGTGCTCAAAGCACTTTACATGGAGCCCCTGGCCAACAGCAACACTTAATAAGTAAGACGTGACATGGCGCCTGATATTACCATTTTTTCAGACAGAGATAACGCTGTGAATGGTCCGGTTCTCACCTGAGTAAGGTGAGAGAATGCGAATAAAGAGCCTTTTCCATGGACTCAACTATGCACCGAGCGGGACTCGAACCCCAGAACCTTCCAATCCTACCACAAGACCACATAGCCGTAGGAGGAAAGGCTTTCAGCCCAACACGTTCCCTGTTTGATATTCTAGTCTTTTTTTTTTGAATCTGTTATATTCATTTTTGTTCATGACTCTTTACAACCCACGGCTTCTAGCAAATTTGTTTCAATTTGTGTGTGTTTTAAAGTCGACCTTTTCCCCTCGTCATGATACCGTATCGATTCAATAGGTCACATATCATTCAGTGTTTTTTAACACATTATTTTTTACAACCTCGTTAACACCAGATGTCGATGGTTACACAGTTTGTATAGGACATCGGGGGTTTCTTCAGTGACAATGATTTTATGGCGGCAATTATTCCTATCAACAAAGCGTACACAGTGTTCCGTGGTTTGTTTGACCAGCGATTGATCACCCATTGGTTGTTAGAATATCCACCATCTTTAATCCCCGTGGTAAACACGATTAAACGCGTTAGAAAAAGGATTTACTCACATGCTCCACTGATTTGCAGCAATAAACTTCTTCTTTTGATACTTTAAGTCTAATTTACTTGAGATTTTAGATGGCCGAGGGCGTCACCTCCTCCTCATCCGCAACCCCAACCAGAATCGGGTCCTGTGTTACCAGTCAACTGCCGTATTCTAGAAAGATACGTATTTAAAAATTTGGCCAGAAAACTCGTCCTTCAGAAATCGATAGATTAAAATGATCCTCATCTTGGCAAAAACTCTCAAACCTGGGATTTCATTGAAGACTTCGTGAAGTCCTGGGTTTGAGAGTTTTTTGCCAAGATGAGAATCATTTAAATCGATCGATATTTTTGAAGTCGAGTTTTCTGGCCGAATATTTTGAATACGACTTTTTTTTTTCCAGAGTTCGGCATTTAACTGGTTAATGGTTTGTTTTCTCTTCTGAAGGGGTGGGGTGGGGGGGGGGGGGGGGCAGGGTGGAGTTTTTTATGGTTCCATATTGCTCTGACAAGAGAATTAAGTATAATATGTTCCCATGAAAGGTGGTTGTAGTAGTGGTGGTGGCGTCGAGATTTTAGTACGATCTACGATCTTTGACGATCAACCCTTCCATGGGAGAACACAAGGTCAGCAATGTTGTCATTTATCTGAATGTGAATAGATGTCATAAAGAAAAGGCAGCAAAAGTACATGGTGGGTGTAGGACAGTTGGCTGAAGATCCTTGTTCGAGATTGTAGTGGGCCAGAAGTTCTCGAAGATTCGTTGTAAATAAACAAACAAAAAAAAATCCCAATAAATTTTTAAAAAACAAACAACCCCCCCCCCCCCCAAATAATCCCCCCCCCCACCAAAAAAAAAACAAAAACAAAAAAAAAAAAAACACGACAAACACACACACACAAACACACACACACACACACACACACACAACAACAACAACAACGATACCACTTTATAAAGCCTAACTGCAGACGTCATTATGTATCTTCCTATTATGTCCAGTGTTACTGTTTGGTTGAAACCCCATGTGCTTTGAGTACATTACGTGGATATTGCGCTATACAAAAACAAAAACAAAAAAAGACTCAAGCTCAAACTCAAGAGGGCAACCATCATTGATAGGATTCAAACCTTCGATATTAAGAAGGTTACCCAAAACTGCATCAGTTCACCCTCCATAATATCACAGTGACAAATTATGGAGCAGTCACTGGTGTAAGATGAAGATCTAAAAAAAGTCTGTATGAAACTAGACCTGTCTACAACTTCGAAAAATTCGTAAAATTACGAAATGTTGGCTCCAGTTATTTCAGTGGATATTGCGCTGTAGAAAAGCTTGTGTTAAAGTTAAAGTTAATGCTTTTTCAGATCAATATCACCTTCCACAATATTTTACTAGTTTATGTCACCGTCCCCGTCACCGTCTCCGTCCCCGTCAGTGTTATGGATAACCGTGAAGTGACTCTAATTCTTGATATAATTTAAACTTATGTGTTTTCACACGGTTAAAAGGTAATCAAAATTTCATTAGTCCACGACTTTGAATTAATCAATAATAAAATTTTAGAATAGAATACGGGAAGCTAACAGAAGGCAGTAAATGAAAATTATAGACATTATGGCTTGACACGCATTCAGACCAGTCGGTCCCAGGTTCAAGTCTCGATCTGATTGGCTCAGAGGTGAGTTCTCTTTACTCATATTCTCTCATTTTCTTCTTCTTCTAGGTTCCATGCCTGGTCCAGGCTTCGGATACTGCATGAATTATCTCTCTCCATTCCTCCCTGTCTCTTGCTTTTTCAAACAGCTCTTGGATTGTTAGGTTGGTGAAGCCCTTCAGTTGGTCTATGAGTGTTTTTCTTTGTCTCCCCCGGGCGCGTTTACCAGGTATTTTTCCACAACTTGCCAGGTATTCATTCTTATCTTTCCTTGCTATGTGTCCGAAAAAGGATAGTTGTCGATCCGCTATTAGGGCATTAGTTTCCTTTGTTGGTATGTCTGTTTTAGCACTTCTTCGTTCGTTTTGTGTGCAGTAAACGATATTCTCTGCATCCTTCTCAAGCACCACATTTCAAAAGCTTCAATGGTCTTTTGTGTTTCTGCATTTGTAATCCAGCTTTCGCATCCGTATAACAAGATTGGCCACACGTAGCACTTCAAGACTCGGAATCTAATCCCGAACGACATCTGTTTGTTTTTCAAAATGTTTCCCAGGTCCATGAAGGCCTGTTTGGCTTGAGTTATTCTTGCTCGTATGTCTCGGTTACATCTTCCATCTGTTGTCACTATTGAACCTAGGTATTTAAAACTTTCTACGTTGGTAAGTTGCTCGCCGTGAATCGTTATATTGCAGGTGTTGTTGTTTTCGGGGTTTTTCTGTATTACCATGCATTCCGTTTTGGTGATATTCACTTCCATTCCCTTGGCTTCACTATCTACTACCACTTTGTCAACAATCTTTTGAAGTTGGATTTCTGATGTTGCAATGAGTACCGTATCGTCTGCGTATCTTATATTATTTATGTTGTGACCTCCTACTTTTATTCCCTCCATATTAGTTATGCCCCTCATGATTGTTTCTTGGTATAGATTAAACAGATCTGGTGAGGCAACACACCCTTGACGGACTCCTTTCTTAATAGGAATGGAATTTCCTGTAGAGTTTCCGATTTTGATAGATGCCTGCTGGGTGTAGTATAATGTTTGCATGAGTCTGAGGTCTTTCTCATTTTACTCAGGTGTAAAGCAGCACCTTGTCGTGAACAGGGTTGTGTCTGTCGAAAAAAAATTGTTATATCGCATTACAGGCGTCATGTCCCAAACTGCATGTTAAGTATGTATTTCTGTTGACTTGGGACCTCTTGTAAAGCGTTTTGAGCAAGTTTAGTTTAGTGTTAATGTTTAATGTTTAGTAAATATTTAAAAATGATAATTATACCCTACCTCCACTACATCATAAGATATCGTCGCCTAGGCATTCCACGAAGGAATATAGATAATTTATCAAACATGATGTCTGATGACAACAGGAATCACTCATGTTGTCCAAGTGAGCAAATTGGGGGTTAATAATCTTGCTCAAGGAAAAAAACGAAAGTGTCTGAAGCGGGGCTCGAACATGGGACGATCGGGGTTACAGTGCAATGCCTTAACCACTCGGCCATTTCGACCCCCCCCCCTTAGTGTATATTGAATTACATAAATTCTCAATATGCACAAAACGCGTTCTGTGCTTGATATGACATTTTGAAAAAAAAATAATAAACCCATCTCAACAAAGGCCGTTAGTTTCCATTTTTAATACTAACTTGTGCAATATTATTCGCACACGGCTGGTACACAAGCGTTAAGAACCGATCGGTTCAGGCCAATTTCACTTCCAAAATGGGGTAATTCTTCCCCCGTTAAATAGGCGTAAAATGACTTTCTTTCACGAACCTTCTCGAACCGGACGTCGTTAGTAGAGATTTCTACGCCACTTGACGGGCGTGGGACAAAATGACTTTAGATTGAACGCGTTCGACGTTTTACAGAACGGTTGCAAAAAAAAAAAAAAAAAAAAAAAAAAAAAAAAACACACATGAGTTCTTGCGATGTCACCGAGTTATTTCCCTTTGGTCGTGATCAGGTAGTGAAAACCTTTCGTTGTAATTATCAGGTGAAAATGATTGTCGAGGAACTATTAGGGGGGAAAAAAAAAAGATATTATATTAGATTTCTGATAATTTGAGTGGGCAGGACATTGTGGGTAAGAGTAGGGGGTTGGGAAATGGGGGGGGGGAGAGGGAGAGAGAGAGAGAGAGAGAGAGAGAGAGAGAGAGAGAGAGAGAGAGAGAGAGAGAGAGAGAGAGAGAGAGAGAGAGAGAGAGAGAGAGAGAGAGAGAGATTGAAGTAGCTTTCTTGAATGAAGTTTGGGTTGGATAAATAATAAATAATCTCAAAGAAGACATTTTTAATGATATTTATAGTTCTGTTGTGCAAAACGCACTGAGAAGATCGGGAATTTTGCACAGTGCAAATGTAATCCACAGACTCACTCTGGAAATATAATGTCAACTAGAGATTGTCTCTCTCATGACTAGGTGGAGGTGCCGTACCAGTAACAGTTGGGCATTTGTTTCAACTCCCCATCGCCGTGAAGGTTTTGTATTCTCTATCTAATAATTTCTTCCACTTCTCTGCTCACTTCATTTCACTAGATGAAGGAAATTAAGTTTAAGGTTAATATGATCAAAAGATTGAGCTTTTATATAGCGCAATATCCACTAAATGTGCTCAGAACGCATTAAAAAGAGTCGCTAACAAACAGCAACACCGTAACATGTAGAACGCGAAATGACGCCTCTTAGGCGATTATGCAATTTTTCCCCGACAGAGACAACGCTCTTAACGGCTAGGTACTTCTTTTACACCCGAGTACGGTGAGAGAATGTGAGTAAAGAGCCTTTTCCAATGACTCAACTATGCGCTGAGAGAGGTGATCGAACCCAGGACCTTCCGATCCGAAAGCAAGTGTCATACTACAAGACCACATACCGAATCAGAATCAGAAAAACTTTTTAAAAATAGTTTAAGAACACATTTTGTTCACTTCTATGAATGCATCAATTTTAATCCAAATTTTATAAGTTCAGCTAATTGACTTATCAAAATATTCCCACTTTAAGACTCATAATATTATAAAACAATTGTACATTCAATTAATCTCAATGTATTGACTGGATCAAAAAACCGATACATTAAATACGTTTTAACACTATAAATTGATTGATTGCGTATCCTATACAACAATATGAAATAAATAGCGTAATTATTGTCAAATAAAGACAAACATTTCCCCCCTAAAAAGCTAGTGTTAAACTTAAAGAAAACTTGCACTTAATCTAACGTACATTCAAAGAACCAGAATTGAATTCACAATCGTTAAAATTAGATTACTAACGATAATATAATGACGTCATTGAAACCCCGGAAGTGGGGCAAAGTGCTCGCCCTTTATTGATAAACATTCTCAGAATTTTAATTAATGCATCTTACTCAACTGACCTGATACCAGGTGAAATAAAAATGATAACAAATATTCGCAGCAAACGATATTAAAAAGTTAACTGCCGTACTTTGGAAAAGAAAACAAACTTATATTTAAACATTTGGCCAGAAAACTCGTCCTTCAATTATCGATGGATTGAAATGACGCTCATCTTGGCAAAAACTCTCAAACCTGGGAATTCGCGAAGTCTTTCTAAAGTCCAAGGTTTGAGAATTTTTGCCAAGATGAGGATAGTTAAAATCGATCGATATTTGAAAGACGATTTTTCTGGCCAATTTTTTTAATATTCGTTTTTTTTTTCTTTCCAGAATACAGAAGTAAAATAATGGCCGTAATAATGACCCCCTAACGATTAGAGATCAATTTCCTGTAAGGATCACATCATAACACATTCAAAAGCCATTTCTTTATAGAATTTCAAAACCATTTTGTTTACCTGTCAACCGTCGCATTTCCTCAAGAAAGAGCGGGTGCTCAGCCTATCAATTTCACTTCTTGACTTCCAATGAGATTTTCTGAAGACCTCAGGAAATTCGTATCCGGTCTTTTAGGCGAGCGGGTCGTTCAGGTTAGTGTTGTTGTCAAGGTGCCTTGTGAGGTGGTGGTCGTAGTCGCGCGTAGTCGCGTTCAATAAGATATTAATTTATGAGGGTTAATGCTTGAATCAAAGAAACAATGGTCTTGTTATTGTTGTTGTTGCGCTTGCTTTATTGAACGTTCCAAAGATTTTGTGGAAGAAAGGGTTACAGTCCGTTCACAAAAAAACCCCACAAAAGTTTGGGGGTCAACTCTGTCATATTGTAGAGTTTATATAAATTCAGAAGAGTGAGCGGAGCAGGCACTTATGTTGATAATAACAAGAAATGAAGTGAGTAGGAGGAAAGTGCCAGAAGACAATAGATAATAACAAAGTCGCGGCAAGGTAAAACAATATAATACTAGATATAATATGCCGTATCGTATCGTATCGTGTAAGAGCTAATAGGTTCTAAACATCTTTAAAAAATGCAGTGTTTACTTTTTATGCATAGAGTCTAGATACAATTTATCAATTATATAAATAGTATTCAATGTCAATTAATTGATACTATTGAGAATGAAATATATAATACATAAATAAGTGTCATATTCAATATTCGTAGTATAATTAACTCTATTTACATGCATTTGGCATGTCCAACTTTATACAGCATATACAAGATATAGTACATTGGGCTTTTTTCTTCTTCTCCTCTTGAACGCTGCATTTTGGCGCAATGATACATTATATCGTGCACTTAAGAGAGCGGCCATTATAAGATAGGAAAGAAGCAATTCATTGAACGGACACAACTTTAGTGCCACAGCTATCTGGACTCAAAGAACAATTTATTATGATCTTCAATTTTGCACGCCAAAAGACGCTCGTTGAACAGCACCGTGTATGGATCTATTGATAAAACCAACCAAGTTTTTATTCTCTAATACTGACCTAAAGCTTTTAGAGACAGCAACAACCACGATCGTCACCTTAACCCGTTTGCTGCCGTACTCTGGAAAAACACGTATTTAAAGATTTGGCCAGAAAACTCGTCCTTCAACTTTCGGTCGATTCCATAATGACCTTTATGTTGGCAAAAGCTCTCAAACCTGGAATTTCTTTGAAGACCTCGCGAGGTCCCAGAATTGAAAGTTTTGGCCAAGATGAGGGTCGTTTAAAACGACCGATATTTAAAGGGCGAATTTTCTGGCTAAATTTTTAAAAACGTATTTTTCCAGATTGGTTAATAGAATTATTATTAATCTGAGAACCGGCGGAAAACAACCCATAATATTCCACTCTCTCTCTCTCCCCAACCACTTCACCCTTTCTTTCTCTCTCTCACCCTTAGCCCGGTTTTCTTGGATTAAAGTAGGCAACAAAGTACTTCCGGTAAGGTGACATAGACGTTGATGTATCGTCGGTTATGGTCGAATCATTAAAGGCCATTCTCATCATGAAGGCAGTATTTATATCATTATTTCAATAGCATAATGTCTGAGACTTTTCCCTGACAGTGAAGATGTCGGAAAGGGCACAAAGGGTGCCCATCAATTTGCTTCCTACTCGGTTTTTGATAAATGCAGAAATTATAGTGAAAGTAGTGGACACATTGTGAAGAGTTGTCATTTTGGCGTTATTCATGCCGAATTCCTAAAAACTTGCCATATTATTGAAAAAACTGAATAAAGCATTTTGGCCTGTATTTTTTCCTGTCTCCTCTCCCTATCACTTAGTCTTACATATTCAATATATCAAATTTGCGCCGATTATACAAAATGTAAATTTTGCTGTTCGAGGCTCGAAGAAATAAATAACAATGGAAATTGAATATAGGCTTCAATTTAATATACGAAAACAGATAAAATGGACGTTTCGGGTTTCCCCTTATCAACAAAACAGGATGAATGAACCACAACAGACGAATTGTTTGTAGTGTTTCATTCATCATGTTTTGTTGATAAAGGGAAAACAGAAACGTCCACATTATCTGTTTTCGTTAATTAAAATGAAGCTTACATTCAATTTCACAGTGTTATTTATGCCGATTACACACATCATCACCATCTGAGCGTAAAGACAAGGATATTTAAAAAGATCAAGGCAGTCACTCGTGACTCAAAATTTTTGATTTAATTCTACTGTCATGATAATAAATAAAATAATAATAAACATTTATACTGCGCATCAATCCCTCAATGGACAGAGAGTTCTGAGCGCAGATACCACGTGTATTGTTTCAGCATAAAAAAGACTTTAAAATATCTGAAAATATTTACATTATTGAAGTCCACTTAGCATTTTTAATATCATCTACTTGTTTGGCATTTTTTTTGCAAAATAAATCTGGCAATCTTGCGCGGAATAGCATCGAATATCACAAGCATCTCGTCTAACGACACGACACGCTCGCGGTGGTCGTGTGTTGCTTTGTCGCAATAATACAACATGGCCGGAACTCTCCCACGCGCCATTATTAGAGGACAGATTTGTTGCTCTTAGTATCGATAATAATGAAATATTGGCATCATAACTTTTCATCTTCAAAGGACTTTTTACGGCAAGGATTTACAACAATAAAGTAACTCGGGTCCTGGTATTATTATAACAATTTTAATGATAAAGGTATACCGTGGCAAAAAAAAAAAAAAAAAGTACAGTGGAAGTCGATTGTAACGTGCACTGGACCTGGATAAAGGAATTCTCGTTTCAGTCAAATTAAGACAAACCATTGTCTGCAACTCGGGGAACCTCTGTGGTGTAATGGTAGCTCGTCTAACCGCTAATCAGGATGTCTGAGGGTCGATCCTCAGTCGAGGAAGACTGATTTTTTTGCAGATGTTTTTTTTTCTTGTATTTTTCTTTCTTGCTTTGTCTGGCACCTTTTTTTATTTTTTTAAATTTTTTTATTTATCTATTTATTTTTTTTACGATAACTACTATGTTACTAGTGTGCATCTTGTGTGAGTGTGTCTATGTCAATATTGTATTGTTATAAATGTGTAACCAAATGACAAATTGCCACTTTTTTGGGGACAATAAAGATATATTATCATTATACGCACTAGTTCAGATCGTTATATTACACCGGTGCTTGCTGCCCAGTTCCTCAATTCTGCGACTCGGTGTGCTCTTCTGATGTTAAATTGGAATGATCTATCCGACATATGACTCCTGTCAGGCAATATGATTTTTATTCCAACAACGACAGCGCTATTAACGGCCAGGGACTCATTGTACACCTGAGTACAAAGAGAAAATGTGAGGACAGAACCTTTTTTAAGGATCAAACTATGCGCCGCTAAGAGTGTGGAATGGAACCCGGAGCCTTCCAGTTTGAACGCGAGTGTCAACCCACAAGGTCACATAGCCGCACACCAATTAGAGACTGCTGGTCACATTTACTTATTGAAGGAACGAAGTTCACGTCACTCGTCACTTTGTATAGATTTTTTATTCAACACAACAACCTGTTGGTGATTAATTAGTTCGCACTAAATTCTATCAATCAAACTATACTCGTCAAAAGTTCCTCATAATTTTGTGTATTGGTATACGTTTGATGTGGCTGGCGGGTGTTGTGAGTATTTTACATCAACGCATAACACCAATACCTGCGTGAAGTCAACGGTGCTGGACTGTATAATACCTGAACCAAAAGGCGTCAATAATACATTAATAAGGTCACGCTTTCTAACACAATGAAGACATATCACTCTGTCTCTGCAGCATGTATTAGCAAAATTCACAATGGCCACCGGATATACGTCACGAGGGCGTAACGGTTCACTTCCGGTATTCGACTACTGGTGTGGAACAAATTGCATCCATTTTGTTTCAGCCTCGTTGCCGTTACCTCTTTTACTTTTATCGTTCCCTGCTTTATTTTATAAGATAATCAGAAGTTTTAGCAATTTCCGTATTCAAGGAGCTTATTGATGGAAACACACTTTCCTTAAGTTGGTATAAATTTGGCGAAAACAAAGGTAGTATGTTATATTAATATGTTGTTATGTGGTCTAGTGGTATGACACTCGCTTTCAGATAGGAAGGTCATGGGTTCGAGCCTCGCTCGGCGAATAGTTGAGTCCTTGGAAAGTATCTTTACCCACATTCTCTCACCGTACTCAGGTGTAATATGAGTACCTGTCCGTTAACAGCATTGTCTCTGTCCGATAAAAAATGTAATATCGCTAACAGGCGTCATGTCCCGTGATAAATGATAACTGTTGCTGTGACCTGGGACCCCATAATAAGCGCTTTGACCACGTTTAGTGGATATTGCGCTATTTAAAATCTCAATAAAAAAAAAAAAACAACTTAATTTGTGACCCACCATCTCAACAACGGTACTATTTAAGTCAAACCAAGACAAAGCGTTGTCTGTCATTACTCGAAAACCTCTGTGGTGTGATGGAAGCACGTCTGACCGGTAATCAGGAGGTCTGAGGTTCGATCCTTGCCATTGCCTCTTTTACCGTTTCCTGCTTTATTTTATTCATCCACCCACCCATCCATCCAATCACCAATCCATTCCTCCATTCACCTATCTCTCCATTCATCCATTCATTAAGACATCCATCCAACCATCCATCCAACCAACCATCCGTCAACTCATCCATCAATCCATCCATCCATCCATCCGTCCATCTATCTATCCATCCATCCATCCATCCATCCATCCATCCATCCATCCATCCATCCATCCATACATCCATCCATCCTTATAACCATATACTTCATCTACTGGCCCATCAAACAACCTCCTAATTCATTCATTCATTTATTCATCTATTCTTCCATTCTCCCCCACCATCCATCTCCAACCCCCCCCCCCCCAACCACCACCCCACTAACCCCCAACCACCATACAACAACCCATTATTTCATTGATTTCATCAAACAACAAAACCAAAAACGTCAATGCTGTTAAGTTCCGACTGTGCGCGCGCATAAAACTCACGGCCAACCGGAAATCGCCATGTGCCTTAATGCCCTGGATTAGACCAGTCCGGAGCTTAAGGCTGGATGCAAATCCCAAGTTATGTTTTAGATCAAACGACCAACGACTTTACTACAATAAACCTTTCGTTCGCTTATCCCCAATTATAACGCTTTTGATGTTTCTCATAGGCCTTTACAGAGACCCTGTAATCTTAAAAACTTGGACGCTTGGTGAAAGAAAGACAAAAAGCAAAATAACAAAACCAGAAATGTGACCCTTCTCTCAAAGCGGTATCAATTTGGGTGATAAAGATTATAAAAGAATGAATTTATTTTCAAAATTTCTGACTATGATTATAATGTCTTTTTAAAAATAAGAATAAACACAGTTTTTTATAGTGGGAAAGACTGATTGTTCATACATCTGTCAATTTAACTTGATATTTAATTTTCGCCATTTAGTTCGTCTCGATTTGATACCCATTTGTAGAGGTGGGTCACACATAGAAAGAAAGAAAATTATGAATCTATAAAATTATGGCGTTATAAATGTCCTTCGTCTCAGCATCATACAGCCGTACTCTGGAAAAACTCATATTTACAAATTTGGCCAGAAAACTCGTCCTTCAAATATCGATCGATTTAAATGACCCTCATCTTGGCAAAATCTCTCAAACTTGGGATTAAGGAAGACTTCGCGAAGTCCCAGGTATGAGAACTTTTGCCAAGACGAGGGTCATTTAAATCGATTGATATTTGAATGACGAGTTTTCTGGCGAAATTTTAAAATATGGATTTTTCCAGAGAACGGCATCATAGGGAGACAGTGGCCACAAGAGCTCTATGCAGGGCTCAAAGATTGTCCAAAACTGTCTTCATCTCTAGGAAATTTCACCAGTTTACTGCCATACTCTAGAAAAAATTACGTATTGAAAAATTTGGCCAGAAAACTCGTCCTTCAAATATCAATGGATTTAAAGGACCCATCGTCTTGTCGAAAATTCTCAAACCTGAGATTTTGCGAAGTCTTTGATAAAGTCCCAGGTTTGAGAGCTGTCGCCAAGATGAAAGACTTTTAAATCGATTGATATTTGAAGGACGATTTTTCTGGCCAAATTTTGTGAAATACGTGTTTTTCCATAGTACGACAGTTAACTGGTAAAAGGCTATTTTGTAAGCTTTTTGCATTTATGGGTTTGAATCCGAATCTGTTCGGGGATTTATCTTGGCCTATCGCGTTGTACGTAACACATGTGGTTTAGCATAGACTTGTTAACTGGTGTTCTTATACCGTAAATATCTTTTTGTGTGAGATATCGTAAAATGGTCTTGGTGATGGTCTTTTCTTTTCTTTTATGATGTCGGGAAATATGTCGGACAATTTATTCATAATACTTTTGATGTAAGGAATAATAAATATGATGATGATGGTGGTGGTGATGATGATGATGATGATGATGATGATGATGGTGATGATGATGATGATGATGATGATGATGATGATGATGATGATGATGATGATGATGATGATGATGATAATGATTATGATATTGACTAATAATAATAATAATAATAATAATAATAATAATAATAATAATAATAATAATAATAATAATAATAATAATGATAATAATAAAAACAACAGAAAGTTTAAAAAAAGAAAGATAAAAAGAAAACAATAATACAAAAACAAAATAAAGCAAACCTTCAATAAAAACAAAACAAAACATTGACAATTACAGATAACACACACACAAACACACACACACTCACACACACTAACACACACACACTCACACACACAAACACACGCAAACACACACACACACAAACACACACTCACACACACAAACACACACACACACACAATCTCAGTCAAAAACCAAATTAAAATACAGGTTTGATTTCATTCATATTCATAATATAATCTATAATCATACATTATACGAATTTTTAACAAGAAAACGAATTCTGTCTAAAAGTCAAATGTATGGAATTTATATTTAATTTCTAAAATAATGTTATAATGCGTCCCCATAACCCAGATGTTTCTCTGTAAGATTACATTCTTATTTTTAAAATCCTAAATAAAATGAAGTCATGCATAGAAATGTCGCTATTATGATTGATGAATGGTCTGAAGTGAAAAAAAAACAACAACCCAATAAAAAAACACGAAATGAAATGCTGAGGCATCAAACTTTGAGCGTCACGTGATGGCAAAAGTCGATGGTGACTAAAAATATTCGAATTTTTATTGGGCATATTAAAACACTGAACAGAGCACGGGCAAAAATTGGGAGAACATCTGGAAGCATGAATAAGTGGGGGCTGGCTGAGACTAGCTTGTGTACATGTGGATGGCCAGAGCAGACGATGGAGCACATCCTTAGAGAATGGCAGGACGGGCCCAGCTGCAGTGACCATGACCTGAGAGTCTGCTCCACAGATGCTGTGGAGTGGGTTCGGTGTTGGAGCGACAAGCTATGATGATGATGATGATGATGATGATGATGATGATGATGATGATGATGATGATGATGATGATGGTGATGATGATGATGATATTAAAACTGTGACCATCCTTTTAAAACGATATTGTGTAGGGTGAACCTGATTCTAAATAATTGAGCTTTTTTATAAAGCGCAATATCCGCTAAACTTGTTCCCCTGACCAACAGCAACATGTAACATAAAGAACGAGACATGACATGACACCTGTTAGGCGATAATACAATTTTTTTTCCGACAGACAGCACTGATAACGGGAAGGTACTCATTATGCACCTGAGTACGGTGAGGGAATGTGAGAAAAGAGTCTTTTCCAAGGACTATGCTCCGAGCGAGACTCAAAATAATGAATATATTACACATGTACTTTACTTATAAGATTTAAGTTGCGTTAAATTGTGTCTTTTTTCTGAGGAGTGAGTTTTGTTCCGTAAGCTGAAAAAAAAAACAAAAAAAAACAACAAAAAAACAAAAAACAAAACAAAAACAAACACAAAATTAACAACTTAAATTTCTTTATCCGTATCGTATCGCATCGTATCGTATCGTTTAATAGCTAATGGGTTTTAAGAACATTTAAATAATGCTCTGTGTTACTTTCATGCATAGCAAAATAGGTACAATATATATATATATATATATATATATATATATATATATTTTTTTTTTTTTTTTTTTTTCTTTAAAGGTCAATATCCCTATACCTGTTTATTGTCGTATTTAAAAGACGGAGATAAATCTAAATTGGCAAAGCAACGACAAACATAGGGTGTCTCCCATGCCTGAGGTTAAAAAAAAAACAAAACAAACAAAACTAAGGTGCAATTTATATCCATACAAAAGTATCATTATATGGCTGTGAAAGTTGGACAATTACAGAAGACATTAGAAAGAAACTGGAGGCAGCAGAAATGTAGTTTCTTAGAAGGATGTTAAGAATCTCATGGACAGAGGAGAAAACTAATGAAGAAGTATTAGAGCAAGCTGAAACTAAAAGGTTACTAATTCGTACAAGAAAAAGACAAATGCAATTTTTAGGGCACCTAAATCGACATAAATGTATTGAACATCTTGCTCTCACAGGAAAGATAGAAGGTA
>NC_088366.1:65641619-65661619 GCF_034508935.2 Berghia stephanieae | reverse complement strand
TGTCATACAGGCATCCTGTCTCGTCCTATCCAAGTGTTAAATGCCCATGTTTGAATTGTGAGTGGAGTAGTCACTAATGTTGATAATAACAAGAAATGAAGTGAGTAGGATAGTGCCAGAAGACAATAGAGAATAAACAATTAGCAGCGGGGAGGGGGCTCGAACCCAAGAGTTGTAGTACTGGTAGTAACAGTCATGTTTGTGTTGAGAATATTGGCTATTAAGCTTAATTGCTGGCCAAGTAACTTCACGGTGGTTGTGTGTGTTAGACCCGCGATATCCAGTAGTCGGTGAGAGAGAGAGAGAGAGAGAGAGAGAGAGAGAGAGAGAGAGAGAGAGAGAGAGAGAGAGAGCTCTAAGATTGACCTGAGTTAGAGACGATCTTTTTTGGGATCATGGATAGCTCATACGGTAGAGTCACTCTCTCACCGGCCAGGTGGAGTTGTCGTATCCGTTAGGTCGCGGGTTCAAACCCCACCACCGCCGCGAAAAAAAATATTCTCTATTGTCTTCTGGCACTTTCCTACTCACTCATCTCTTGTTGTTACCAACATAAAGTGCCTGCTCCACTCACTTTTCTGAATTAAAAGTACTGGTAGTAGTAGTAGTAGTAGTAGTAGTAGTAGTAGTAGTAGTAGTAGTAGTAGTAGTAGTAGTAGTAGCAGCAGTAGTAGTAGTAGTAGTAGTAGTAGTAGTAGTAGTAGTAGTAGTAGTAGTAGAGTAGTAGTAGTAGTAGTAGTAGTAGTAGTAGTAGTAGTAGTAGTAGTAGTAAGTAGTAGTAGAAGAAGAAGAAGAAGAAGAAGAAGAAGAAGAAGAAGAAGAAGAAGAAGAAGAAGAAGAAGAAGAAGAAGAAGAAGAAGAAGAAGAAGAAGAAGAAAAAGAAGAAGAAGAAGAAGACCCCTATTAAGAAGACACCGATATCCCAGTATAGAGAAACTATACGGTAGAGATAGTTTGTTTTCTTTCCCAAGAGGACAAATCCAGGAACGACCACAAAAACTCGGCAGTTAAGGGGTTAAATCTGTTGGCAAAACAAACACCGCGATCCTAAAATCGTAAGATGAGAACACGAAGACAGGGGGATGAACTCGATATATCTTTATATTTCTTCTAAGCTCCCTTCAAAGGTAATACTGGTAAATGTCAATTATTCCCCTTGTTCCCTAGCGACCACCAAGAAATCCGACGCTGATAGTTCTGTTGGTATTATTCTAATTCTTCGCCCGAGAGTTGATGACATCATTGGCTTAAGAATAACAAAGTGTTTCCAAGACATTTACACTCGTGTATAAATAGTGGGGTGTAGTGTCTAACGACTACACTACCGTGATCTGGAAAGAACACATAAAAAAAAATTTGGCCAGAAAAATTGTCCTCCAAACATCGATCGATGAACATGGCGATCATCTTGTCAAAATCTTTCAAATTTAGGACTTCCCTAAAGACTTCCTTAAAGTTTTTGTTTTGAGAGTTTTGCTAAGATGATGGTCAATGGCCTTTCTTGAATCGATCGATTTTGAAGGTCGAGTTTTCTGGCCAAATTTTTAGATATGTCTTTTTTTCAGGGCATACGGCAGCCCAGTTAAACGATTCTTGTTTCCCAAATTATTGGGCGAATTAAATGTCGGAAGTAGTATGAAATTCTAGCAATTTTCAAGGTCGGCTTTAAAAGGGCAGAGACTTGTCTGTTATCTATTTCAACACCATCTTAATGTAATCAGTGATAACGAGACGAAGATGCCAGCCAGTGTGTGTTTGTGTGAGTGAGTGAGTGAGTGAGTGAGTGAGTGTGTGTGTGTGTGGGGGGGGGGCACATATAATATGTGTGTGGCTATATGGTCTTGTGGTATAACACTCGACTTTGGACTGGTAGGTCCTGGGTTCAAGTCCTGCTCCGGGCGATGCAGAATTGATTCATTTGAAAAGAAAAAAAACTCTCTTTACTCACAATGCCTGGACATTCTATGCAGGAATATAATCCCTTTAAAAACTGTCTGATTTCAACAGGAATCACCCATGTTGTCCAAATTGAGCGAATTGGAGGTTAATAAACTTTTTTCAAGGAAGAAAAACCAAACAAACTCTAAGTGCCTCAAGTGGGATTCAATCCCGGGACCTTCCGAGTCACTGTGCAATGCTTTAACCACTCGGCTACTCACCCCTCCCCCTCCCATTCAGGGAAATATTTGCTTTAAAGTTTTAATTCAAGCAATGGCCTTGTTATCCCAGGCGTAAACCACAGAGCTGCGCCGCAAAAAAAAAAAAAGGGTTCGTGTGACTGGATGTCCTGCTTGACGTTTCAGATTTTGTTACTTTCGCAACTCTCAGTCTTTCTGTCGGACGGACGGACGGACCACCTTGTTATCAGAACTTCCCTAGTCTTTTCCAGTTCACTACACATATACACAAACACGCCGACACGAAAGACAGCTTATTCAAAACATTAGGCGCGTCCGTTAAACGTGTCAATAATAATAGTTATTTGCCACCTACAGTGAGTGTCAGGGCGGTTGGTCGGTTCTCACCACCATCATCATCACGCTATCATGTAGTCGGTACCAAAAACATCTCAGCTAGAATCTAGAAAACTTTTTACTTACTTACTACTTACTTAATCCTCTTCGGGCCTTGAGGCACATAGGGCATCCACCAGACATCTCCATTTACTTTTTACAGAGCGAAAAAAAAACAAAACTTTTGACCCGACGTGTTCATATTTGAAGATCTGATAACTGAACGCAATTTGGATTTAATTTAACATTGTCATATTATTATTGTAATGGACAATATTTTGCGTTGGTTTGAGATTATCCGCGCCGGGTCCCGGGTTCATAGCCCGAACGAGCACCCAGTTTGGGGGAAGGGGGGGGGTGGCCGAGATGTGAAGGCATTGTGCCGTGATCCGGAAGGTCCTGGGTCCCCTCTTCAGGCACTTTCATTTATTTCTTTGGTCAAGAATGTTAACCCCCCAATTTGCTCACTTTGGACAACATGAGTGATTCCTGTTGACATCAGATATTATCTTGGTTGATGAAATTATCTATATTCCTTCATGGAACGAGTAGGCGACGGTATCTCATGGTGTCGTTGCTGAAAGTGCAATTTTTTGAGAGTATTTTCTTTACAACAGTGAGACAATAAAGAGTTGTATCATCAAATCTGCTTATAAGTAGATATAAGTTGCTTTGATCTTTGATGGTGATATTGCCTGAAGGGTTCCTGAGGGTATGGCCAAATCTAGTCCCATTTCCTTTTTATGTTTAAAATTTTTTTTTTTTTTCAGATAAGAGCAGATTTTTTTGTGTGTTTCATGTAATATGGCTTCTGACTTGTAAGTCCTCGGGTCGTGTCATGCTTGGGACGACATAAAGTCCAGTCATTATGTCATGTTACTTAGGTGTAAATGGGTACATTAGCGCCAACGTTTTTCAAAGTTTATTAGATATATTAGGCTTTTGCCAATAATTCATATTGTTTGATGACAACATACATGAAAGTGAGCATTGCCTCTGTCTAAGAAAATGAAGTTATATAGCGCATTCCCACAGCTCGATGTGCTTCACAATGTTTATTCCCTCATCATGCCATATACATCCGTATTTCCATTTAATAGAGTACCATTCTCCTGTTAGGCATCCTTTTTATACTGACAGTCTTAAATTATCTCTTAGTGTCAATAACCGAGTACTCATTCACATCTGAGTCGAATGGGGTAATTTGTTTTCAGTTCCTCATCCAAGGACGGGGCCGGGATTTTCCACGATTAATGTCACCCATCTGGCTACTGTAACTGATCAAGCTTAAGACACCAATACGAGACACCATACTGCTAGGCCACAAATAAAAAGCTCATGTCTCATAAAAGAATTATATATAAATAAAATTCTTTTTATTCATCTCATAAGGGAAATTTTTTTCTCTAGGGTCTATTCCAAGGGAAGACTGGAATAACCCAGGCGTTAGCCGCAGTACAGCGCCGCAAATTGAACTAAGGCGAAGTGACTTGCTCAAGGCCACACAGCGGTGCGGGGGATGATCGAACTCGGAATCTTTCGGGTACGAAGCAAAGACCGTAACGCTGAGCCACGCTGAAAATCCAGATAACCTACCTAACACACGAGAAAGGGTGTAACTTAAACTAACCCCCCCCCCCCCCTTCCCTTCCAACTCCCCTTCCCACTCCCCCCCCCCCACTCCCCCCCCCCCAAAAAAAAAAAAAGAAAGAAGAAGAAAAAAGGAAGTAAAATAAAGTTTTCTCGATTCCAAAGATGTTCACAAGACACAACCCAAAACCGCCAGGAGAGATTGTTGTTATATTCTGTTTCGGGGTGCCTTAAGGTCACCTTGTGGATGTTTATTGGTGTCTCACATGGTACCCCGACGTCATTCCGGGGGTACACTAGCTCGACCCTTGTCAGAATCACAATCTACCCGTATCTCTGACACAACATTTATTTTTCCAAGTTTCTCTGTTTTGATAAACTAAAATAAAAACCCGGCAACGATTGGATATCAAAGAAGGTGTTCGTTCTATTAAACCAGATTTAGATCTACTGACGTATCCAACGAAAGTTTTACTAGTTAACTGTCGTACTCTGGGAAAACTCGTATTTAAGAATTTGGCCAGAAATCTCGTCCTTCAAATATCAGTCGATTTAAATGACCCTTATCTTGGCAAAAGCTCTCAAATCTGGGATTTGGCGAAGACTTTCTTAATCCCAAGTTTGCGAGTTTTTGCAAAATTGAGGGTCATTTAAATCGATCGATATTTGAAGGACGGGTTTTCTGGCCAAATTTTTAAATGAGTGTTTATCCCAGAGTGCTGTAGTTTACTGGTTATAAAAGGTGGATTTTAGTGAAGTAAAGACTAGAAAGAAGAATATACTACATTGTTTTGAGAAGGTTTATTATTGTTCTTAATTGAGGCAATAAAAGTTTCGTGGCTGTATCTAGTATTGTATAGAATATAGAAAATACTTACTTTGTTTTGAGATGGGTTACAATTTCATTCTTAAATGAGCCAACCAAAGTTTCGTGCATGTATTTTGTGATATTATTATTTATATGGCAAAGAAATAAGAAAATACTGCGTTGTTTTGTGAAGGATTGAAAGTTCGTGGCTGTAGATATTTTTTGTGTGATACACACACACACACACACACACACATATATATATATATATATATATATATATATATATATATATATATATATATGTATGTATATATAGGAAAAAACGATGAAAATACTGTATTGTTTTGAAATAGATTGAAAGTTTCATTGTTGTTTATTTTGTGATAGAAAGAAAAAAATACTGCGTTGTTTTAATATAGATTTAACTTTTCATGGCTCTACATTTTGTGATATATATATATATATATATATATATTATATATATATATATATATATATATATATATATACATGAATGAAGCAAATACTTCTTTATATTTTAAGATAGATTGTTATTCTTTTTGTAGCAATGATCTTTTGCTTAGTTAGAAAACAAGATCTTGGCCAAAATGATCTTAGAATCAAAACAATTTCCCTTATCGGAGTTGTTGGTTTAATCTGAGAAGAACAGCAAAATTGAAAGAGCAAAATGGGGCGAGAGGAAATCATAACAAACATCTCTTTATAACTCTGGATTAGATGCCGGGGTGGCAAAACCATAACAATTCAACAAGCTTCATTCTGTCTTGATTTTTAGATAAAATTCTCTTTGATAGAATTAATGATAGAAAGGTGTTATACAAGATAAAATGTATATAATTTCCTATCGTTTATATATATATATATATAATATATTATATATATATATATATATATATATATATATATATATATATATATATATATATATATATCATACGGCTATGTAGTCTAGTGGTAAGACACTCGCTTGGAAGGTCCTGGGTTCGGCGCATAGTTGAGTCCTTGGAAAAGGCTCTTTACTCACATTCTCTCACTAAACTGTACTCAGGTGTAAAATGAGTACCTTGTCGTTAACAACGTTGTTTCTGTCGGGGAAAAATTGCAATATAGCCTAAAAGCCGTCATGTCCCGTTCTACATGTTACGTGTTGCTGTTGTCAGTGACCCCTTGTAAAGCGGTTTGAGCACGTTTAGTGGATCTTACGTTATATAAAAAAAGAGAAGAATAATTCATATAAAATTTCTTTATTTAGACCAAAGTGAATACTAAACGGTCAGAATCTGTAGGTTGTAAAAGCAGTTACAAACAAATTTTAAAAATGAATTATAACATGACCGTATGCGCTGCAAATAAACAACAAAATTTCCTATGGAGTCCACTCAGAGAGTGCAGCTGCTGCTATCCACCACTCCAAAAAAAGTAGTTTCAAACTCTATGTCTATCTTGAGCTATCACGTTTGTGAATGAAATTATGAAAAACGATAAAAATTATTATGATGAAAGTTGTGTGTGTTTTTTTTTCTTTGGGGTTAAAAAAAACTGTCCAAAATTTCCTGTGTTTGAAAGTTTCATCTCATCTCCGAGTGAAAACAATCTGTTCCCTTCACCTGAGCGGCGTGATCTCTGCAGAAACTACAAACTGATGCAGGTGAAAGCTGGAATCCAAACATTGGAGTGAATACAAAAATATTGATATAATCCTGCGATTCCAAGATCTCTGTGTGCTTGCACAAGGATGCAATGCCGTACTCTTACAAAACACATTTTAAAATATTTTTTGACATGAATGTTGTTAGAGCATTAGAGGGGGCAGCGTGACTCAGCGGTACGGTCTTGGCTTCGTTCCCGAAAGGTACCGAGTTCGAATACCCGCTGGGCTGTGTGGCTTTTTGCAAGTTAGCTCGCCGTAGCTCAAGTTGCGGCGCTGCACTGTCGTTGACGCCTGTGTTAATCCAGTCTTCCCTTGGAAGTGACCCTAGAGACAAATTCCCACATCGGATGAATTTTATTATCATTTTTTTTAAATTTTGTAGCGTAATATTTACTAAATTAGCTCAAAAAGTGCATCACTTGGGGGTCTCCAACAGCAACACTTAACATGAAGGACGATACATGATGCCTATGAAGCGATATTACAATTATTTTTTTTTTTTTGTACAGACAACACTGTTAATGACCAAGCACTCATTTTGCTTACGGTGTACAGTCAGAGAGAATGTGAGTAAAGAGTCTATTCTAAGGACTCAATTTGGCAACCGCTTAGGGCGGCGGGACTTGAACTTGGGATCTGCCCGTCCGATTTTCAAACTTGAAGTAAAAGTTTTTTTCTGATGAAAATAGAATAAGATTGTTTTATCGTGTTTGCCACGATTATACATAATACCCTATCCGTCATAGGGAATAGATAATAAACAATAGGGGAGTATGGATACAGTGAATGTCTATTCGAGTTTTCTTTGTTGAAAACACTTAAAATATGCAATTTTGACGTCAGATTTTTAAAAGAGAAAGAGATATAGAATCCAGTTTATTCATAAAACGTTTCCTTGTAAAGTGCTTTGAGCACATTTAGTGGATATTCCGCTATATAAAAGCTTTAGTATTTTTTTTGTCCACTCCGAATCAAGAGCAATGTAAAGATTTTTTTTTTAAAGTGAAAAGTATTTTTTCTTCTCTTTTATTTTATTGAGGATGAACTGTAAGAAATGATCAAAGCGAATCTAGAAATATCCATGGATTTTTAACCAGTTAAATGTCGTACTTTGGAAAAAACACGTATTTGATAATTTGGCCAGAAACTTGTCCTTCAAATATCGATCGATTTTCAATGATCCTCGTCTTGTCAAAAACTCTCAAATCACGAAGTCCCAGGTTTGAGAATATTTGGCAAGAAGAGGGTAATTCAAATCGATAGATATTTGAAGGACTAGTTATCTGGCCAAATTTTTAGATACGTGTTTTTCCAGTGTACGGCAGTTAACTGTGTGTGTTTAAGATGGTTTGTTTACAGAATAAATTGTTAACAAAATACATAGAGCTGAATGGAAGAAAACAAAATCATAACAATCTATTTTGTCTCTTATCCAACTTCCTTTCAGATCTTACATTCATGCCATGTTTAAGGTGACACCTCCCATTTCAGTTCTTATGTTTGTTTTCCAAAATAGAAGCATTTTCTGACGTGCCTAAAAATTGAAGTAAATTATGAAGCTAGTTAATATCAACTATTTCAATCCATAATGTGGCAGCTTCAATTGGGAACAATGGTATAATATCGAAATACTGGTTCCAATAGGATTCAACAGTCGTGACGTCACTTCCCTCGTAATGACGCATAGTAACTTAGTAACTGGTTCTAAACTATCGGAACAGTGGCGGACGCCCTTATGAAATACTTCTCCGATGAGCATAAAAGTGTATCCAGAGGAGAAAAACTTTATAAATCTGATTACGTTTTGACTTTTATAGCTTCTAATTACATGACATGTGATAAAGTTCTAGCCAGCACGAAGAATAAAAAGTACCGATTTTCTTTGTTTAGAACCAAGCTGCTCGTTACTGGGCGGACGTGATTTCAGACTATTGAATCATATTGATCTTCTGGTTTCAGAGTCATGGTATCTTACTATCCTAAACATATCCTTTGCGGCTATATGGTTTAAAGGTATGACACCCCCTTTCGGATCGGAGAGTCCTGGGTTCAAGCCTCGTTGGGCGCATAGTTGAGCCCTTCGAAAAGACTCTTTACTCACATTCTGGAAAAATTGCAATATCGCCTAACAACCGTCATGTCTCGTTCTACACGTTTCTTGTTACTGTTGGTCAAGGACCTCTTGTAAAGCGCTTTGAGCACATTAAGTGGATATTGCTCTATATAAATGCTCAAGGTTTTAATAAAAACATAATTATGCTGGTCGTCAATAAAGGTCATCCATCCTTGAGTTTTTGCGCCATGAAACAATGGCAGACAAAACAGAAGAAAAAAAAGCAAGAAAAAAGCACTGGAAAATGTTTTCCTGTATTTGTCTTTCCCCTCTGTCTGGCGCTGTTTCATACACACACACACACACACACACACATACGCACACACACACACATACACACACACACACACACAGCTTTTCAGACTTTCATTCTCTACCTGAAGTCAAGTTTTAAAATTTAAATTTAATTTTAAATGAGCATAAATATAGCGCAATATCAACTAAATGTGCTGAAAGCGCTTTACAAAGGGTCACTGACCAACAGCAACACGTAACATGTAGACCGAGACATGACGCCTATTAAGCAATATTATAATTTTTCGACAGAGACAACGCTGTTGACGCCTAGGTACTCAGTACGGTGAGAGAATGTGAGTAAAGAGTCTTTTCCAAGGAATCAACTATACGCCGAGCGAGGCTCGAACCCAGGATCTTCCGATACGAAAGCGAGTGTCATACCAGCAGAAGATCACATGGCCGCACAAGTTATTAGTTAGTTTTATAAAATCCAAAGTTCAAACATTTGAACTTCATCTCATCAAACAACAACACACCATCACCTGCGGGAAGAATCGTAATCAAAACAAACACAATCCGTGTCAGCCTCTGATTTTATAACATTTTGCCAACACTTTGCCCCAGCAATAATATTATCATATTGATATCATTTTTAATTTACAAAAACACATTATCACTTTGATTCTTTGAATCGATTTCTTTTTTGAAATGTATATAAATATGCCAAAAATATCATAATGCAAAGTGTTGTTCTTGAAGCTCGAAGAAATAAACAGCAGTCAACGTCGTGCACAAATTTGCAGTTCTAATAACCGAATGCAATTATGAGCCTGATTAAACATTGTTGTAATGCACGATAGTTTGCGTTGGTTTGAGAGTATTTCCATTACAACAATGAGACCATAACAATCTGGGTTATTAGACCTGCTAATAAGTACACGTCAGGAGCGGTCTGCTTTCCGTTCCATCGTCGTTTGTTTATCCACCTCAACAACGCTATCGACCCATCCCTCATTTATTTGTCTTTAATGTCTTATTCATCTTTCGTATTTAGTTGACAAAGGGGAAACATGAAACGTTCACTTTATCTATCTCTGTAAGTTATATCCGACTTCTGTTCCATTTAGTATTGTTACAAAAATAGAATACCTGACTGTAAAGAAAATTAATAAAAGACATAATGAATCTATTCGTAAAAGATCACAACTTGAGCGTGACATACCCCGTAAGTCACTGCATCAAACCCTCAGAGAACAATTGAAACTGACACCAAACAAAATACAAACACATCACTTACTCATTGACCAACACCCAACGGAAAAGATTGCCATGTGACAATGGATGCTTGACAAACTTGAACGCCAGCCTAATTTAGTGAAAACAATGTTTCAAAGACGAAGTTCATTTCTACCTTAATAGCTATTAAAACAATGAAAACCATGTATTTTGGGGTTCTCAGAAACCAGACGACGTATTAAAGAAAGGCTTGCGTGACCAAACAGTGACCGGTTGGTGTGCTCGTGGTTATCAAGGGGTCCCCAGTCCTTATTATTTTTTATGGATGAGACAGGGACACCAGCACCGTTACTCCGAGCGTTACATTGGATTTTTTGAAATGCTTTTGGAAAGCGATAGAGCATCGTGTTGATGAAATGTGCATTAACAATGGCTGAAACAGGACGGAGCAACACCACAGATGGCTAGCAACTCGTTGGAAGGGATTGCACATTTCGCCTCGAAAGTCATTAGTCGGACTAGGTATAAGTAGGGGCTGGATTGGCCATACCCTCAGGAAGCCTGCAAGCAAAATATCACCAGGGCATGCTTTGGACTGGAACCCGTAAGGAAAGAGGAGGGTTGGTCAATCAAAGCAAACATGGCGACGCAGCATTGAGACTGAGATGAAGGCAGACGGACAAACCTTGACCTGATAAAGAAGACCTCCAAAAAACCAAGTTAGATGGAAGAGTGCTGTTGCGGCCAAATGTTCCACAAGGAATCAAGGGACTTAAGTCAAGTCTAGGTATGAGTGGGCAAATCACAGGCCTGATCTCAATCCGTGTGACTTTCATCTATTTGGACATTAATTAAAAGATCGGTTAATTTGATAATTTGGTTAACCTTCGAAAGGAAATCTCAGTCAAGCATTGCCAGAACGTCAGTGACAATTTTGTTAAGAGGTTGAAAATGTCTCGAACATAAATATGCTTAAAATATAAAAGTTATCGCACCACATCCATGAAATGTTGTAGGTTACGACCCCGCGTATACAACTTTCTAGTTTATTTTAAACGTCAGATGGATAGCCATGTGAAATTGGTTGTAAAAGGACTGAAACTTTTCCATCCCGGAAATCTGAGACTCAATAACTAACTGGACAATACTGGAGTGTTTAGGTCCAGAAATAACAGTGGACGAAAGAAAGCATAATATTATTGCCATGACTGTGCTGACATGATGGCAGGGCCTAGAGTCAGGATACATAGATAATGTTATATTATATTATAGACGGTATTCCATGCCACACACGTCTTAGGCCTTAACCCTCTACAGGCAAGGTACGACTTTACTCTTACCTGGTATCATAGTATTTATTTTGACCTAAAAATAGAATTGAACTTATAGTCCAAAATATGAGTTTAACCCTCTCTTTACCAACTACAGGAAAATCGTCACATTCTTTAAGACGCAACCAACATTTTAGTTATTCAAATTTCTCTCGTACATCATAATATTTAAAGAAATTGAGCAGTGTGTTGAAGAGCATGTTTTACTAAAGAAATTATTTATCACAAAAACTTATTGCTGAGTGAAACCCAGGTTTGAGAGTTTTCGCCAAGATGAGGATCATTTAAATCGATCGATATTTGAAGGACGAGTTTTCTGGCCAAATTTTTAAATATAGTTTTTTTCTCCAGAGTGTGGCAGGTCTATAATTTTTATTTTATTTTTGACTTTACATTGCCGTATTGATTTGATTTTCCCTTACATTCAAAGATGTGTAAAAACTGTCTGTAAATGACACATAACAAGATATTTGAGATTTTGTAATTGTGTGCTATTGTATCGGACATTTAAATGATGTCTTATATTATTCAGCCTTTAAAAAGATAAGATAAGATAAGATAAGATAAGACAAGAATAGCCAATTCATCAAAGACTTTTTGATTGTTTACTCTCCGCCTGAAATAAGGTCAAAGGTCACATCATGTTGTCTGACGGTATGGATTTGTGGAAAACTCTTTATTTCCAAATAATAAACAAGCAAGGATCTACCACAGAGATACATCATTAACAAAACATATACAAAATTGTTCCGTTGTTGTTGTTACAGAATGATATTTTAACAATGTGAAGCTTCCGGAAGTAAGAAAGTTAGCCTGCAAGAGAATATGTAGGTCATGTAAGTAAGTAGTCCTTCAGAGACGTTGGGCTCAAACAGTCGGAGTTTATCCCGGCTTCTAAAGCGTGAAACGGACAATAGAAATCGCTTGCTATCCTTTGGATAGAACGTTAGTCCGTTGCAAAGTACTTTCCTCCAGATATAAAAGACCCAGCAATCCAATCCATCTGAGTGGGCATAGGGAGTCAGAAAAGAAAAAAAATCTACTTAACCCCGAGATTGATCTCGGTCATTTTACGTGTGAAGCGAGTGGTCTAACAAATGAGCTATCAGTATCCCATGATAGTAGTAATGTTATCACCAGCTAATTAATGCTGAATGCTGAAATAAACATTGTTCCAAAAGCAAATGGAAAGAATAATAAAAATAATGTCGGAGAGGAAGAGAATAAATCGGCTTTGGCTTTGGTAAGGAAATGGACATCTGTCGAAATGTTGAAAGCTTGTATAAACCGTTGAAGACCTACCTCGTTGGGTGGTCGGTAGTCGGTAGTTTGTAGTTGGTAGTTGCTATTATGTACTAAAACAGACATGCCTACTTTTACAAAAAATTCGTAGAATTCCGAAATTTTGGCTCCAATTTCAGAACATTCTTACCGTCTCGAAGTCATTAAAACCTTATTAAAAAATGAAAGTTGATGTTAAAACTACTAAACAAAAATGAATATATGACAGCTTCAAAAAAAAAAAAAAAAGAACAAAATACCAAACACGGAACGTTTCGGGATCAAAACCCTTCTTCAGCCAACAACAACAACAACAACAACAACAAAAACCCAATAAAGATATAAATACATTACTAAATTCCAAATAGAATATCACGTCGACATATGCTAAAACTACAAAATGTGAGTGTAAATTGTTGAATATTAAAGGTAACTATCGTAACTACAATAATTTTTATCTCCTTAAAATTGTAGAAATTTTAAATTTTCAATTTGGCAGGTCTGCAAATAGCATATGTCTGTGTTGACTGTAGTGTGTGGACGGGTATCGGGTTTTTGGGCGGTGGTCAGGTTCTGATGTCCGTCGCTGACAGACATGTTAAATGATTCCATTCTTACCAGAAAGACGTTATGATGTTTCTCTCCTTCGTCTATAGGAGGAACGAAACTGACATCACTCAGGTCTTTGTTTTTGTTTTTAGCCAGCCATTTTTATGAGTCTTGTTCTCACTAAATTGTATTAACCAGACTATAATCGTTCAACGTTACACATAGTTTTGTGTGTTGGTCCGTTTATATTTTCGGATGGCAATGTTGTGAGCTTCTTAGCCAAGCACATACTATATATTATAGACAGAACGCAATTGACATCACTCGGGTCTTTATTGTTGTTTTTGGCCACCCATGGTATGTGTAGTTCACACTAAGGTGTATCAATCAGACTATAGATAGTATGCGCTTGGCGAGGAAGCTCACAACATTGCCATCTGGAAGTATAGATAGTATGCGCTTGGCTAAGAAGCTCATATCATTGCCATCCGGACCAACACACAAAACTGTGTGTATCCATGAACGTTTATAGTCGGGTTAATACAGTTCAGTGAGCATTACTCATAAACGCGGATGGCAAAAAACAATAACAAAGACCTAGGTGACGTCATCTTCGAACTATCTATAACGGACCAACACACAATACTATGTGTAACCTTGAACGTTTATAGTCTGGATAATACAGTTAAGTGAGAATTACTCATAAACGTGGATGGCAAAAAAAAACAATGACAAAGACTTGAGTGACGTCAACTTCATTCTATCTATAAACGTCCAAGGTTACACATTGGTTTTTGTGTGGTTAGTACGCTATTTCCGGATGGCAATGAAGGCTGGTTTTCCAAAGCTCGTTAAGTCGATTTTTCTACTTTTTGAGATTTTCCATCCATGAAATAAATTGAAATGTAAATTTTACTTTAAGAATCAATTGACACACGAATTTCCCACAGATTTGTGTGGATTTGAAGTTTAAATATGATAAAATAATAGACGGAGTGAGAAATTTTAGAGGAAATAATCCTCAATATCTCAAAATGGGGAATAAAAACGGTGTAACTGAGTTTTGGAAAACCACTCTTCAATTGTTGTGAGTTTTTTTTTTTGGCTAAGCTGTTTATAATATAAATAATATATGACCCAACGTGCCGAATCTGTGTTATGTGGGGATAAACTATGTTCTGGAAATTGAATTTTTAGCCACAAATAATATTAGGAATTTATGGGTCAATTTCAGTAAAAAGTAATGATCAAAAATGAATATAAAAACTTTAAAAAAAGAACAAAATACCAAACATAGAACGTTTCGGGCTCAAACCCTTCTTCAGCCAACAACAAAAAACAATAAAAACATTATATATATACATTACTAAATGGCACACTCTTGGTGTTCTACTTGTTAACCAGTTGACTGCCGTGCTCAAGAATAAGACGTATTATATAAATATTGGCCAGAAATCTCGTCATTCAAATATTGATCGATTTAAATGACCCTCATCGTGGCAAAACTCAAATCTGGGACTTTAAGGAAGACTTCGCGAAGTCCCAGGTTTGTGAGGTTTAACCAAGATGAAGGTCATTTACATCGATCGATATATGAATGACAAGTTTCTTGGCCAAATTTTTAGATAATACTTGTTATTTTTGTGCACGGCACTTAACTTGTTAACAAGTTTAGAACACCAAGAGTGTGTGACATTATAAATGTCCCATTTGTAGGTATGACGTCATCGCTACGTCATAAAGATGTGTGTTTATTGTTAAAACGCCAACGCGTGTCAGCTGGCCACCTGCTGATGCTTTCATTCCATCTTGACGAGGATGAGTTATTGAATAATGGTTAGGAAAACTATAAAACTGTTTGCATTGTTATTACAGTCGCTGGCACTAACGATGAAAAAATACCATTATTACTTCCTATATAAAAACACTTTTATTTGGAGTGGTGAATAGCATATACTACTTTCATAATTTTTATCTTTTCTTATTTCATTCACAAAAGTGAAAGGTCAAGATAGACATAGAGTTTGAAACCACTCGGACGCTCTCCCCGGCCAGGCGGAGTTGTCATGCCAGTAAGGTCGCGGGTTCGAGCCCCCATCGCCGCCTCGAAATTGTTATTCTCTATTGTCTTCTGGTACTTTCCTACTCACTTTATTACTCGTTATAAAAAAGATAACGCGAGATGATATCGAAGTAAACGTAAACAACTTTTTATCGTCAGATTGTCCATGAAGGCGGAGTTTATCCCGGTTTCTATGGGGTAAAACGAGCGATAGCAATGGATTGCTTGCTACCCTTTGGATTTGACACTAGTCTATTACAAAGTACTTTCCACCAGATCTAACAGATCCAGCTATTCCTAATCACTGCTGGGTGGAAAAGGGGGTTTTGAAAAATGTCGACAGCATCCCGGGATCGATCTCGGTCCCTTTGAACGTGGAGCGAGTGCTCTACCAAATGAGCCAACGGGACCTCCATTTGTAAAATAAGCAAACAATTATATTGATTTGTGTGATAATATTTACAAATGAAACAAATTCATCAGAATGAGATAGAATGTAAATATGAAAGATGAATCTAATCATATTGATCTGAAATCCACGGGAGATAAGTTTCACTTTGATTTTGTTCGGTTGTCTCCCTTTAAGATTGTTATTGTGATACAGTTATATATTCTTAATCTAAAAAAAAAAGAGGATTGGGAGTTTCAATTATTTGAGCTTTGAGCTTTTATATAGAGCAATATCCACTAAAAGTGTCCAAAGCGCTTTACAAGGGGTCCATGACCAACTGCAATACGTAACATAAAGAACGAGATATGACAAGGCGATAATACAATTTATTCTCCGACAGAGACAGCGCTGTTAACGGCCAGGTACTCATATTATAATTGCCAAATAAAAAAAAACAAACTATAAAACTAATTTTTATAGATTAATATACGAGTAACTTGGAAACTTTTTAATAGAATAAAATAAAATAATAATAACAAATAATGAATTTATATAGCGCCTAAACATCCACGTTAATCGTGCTCTGCGGTGCTTTAAATAATATAAATGTTTAAAAATCAAAACAAAACAAAATCAAAAATCACGACACTACAAAACAAGTATGAAAACAGAAACAAAATCTAAGTCTATTTCATAAAAATAAGCCTTACGGAACAACTCAGTCTTCAGACATTTCCTAAAAGATTCAGGCTAATTCTACCACCCGTCGACTCCAGGGCATAATGATCGGCCATTGGATGTTGGAAATTACCATCTGGCCGCAATTTTGCCAGATTCAGTTTCTCGCACCTACAGACTTTATTATTACTGTACCGTTTGATCGTTGATGGGTCAAAATATTCGTCTCGATCTATGTTGATTTCCGCAATACAGTCGTATAATGATTAGAATAGACGGGTCGTTCATTATTTCCCCGCAAACGGTGCACGGGTTCTCCACTAATTTTGGAAGAAAAACAAACTTTTAGGAAATCTGTTTCAGTTACCTTTACCATTTGCCTGATTTTATAGTTCCAAACGGCAGATTTCTACCAACTAAAATGTTTTATGTAAGAAACGCACGTTTTTATTGTCCAAATAACAACAGCACAATTTCTTGACATATTGGAAATCTGTTTTTGACATCATCATTGTCAAAAAGTGTGAAAAATGACAACAAAACAAATGCCACGATCCTCAAACTAAAATCCCTATTTGATTTTTTGCACCCGTGCGCACTTTACGGGATTTTGCGACACTTTTCAGGCCATTTGGGAAAATTTTATTGGCCAAATGTAACACTCGTCTCTCTCTGTCCACTTCTGCTCCGTTTGTTTTCGCTGCGGTGAAAATAATAAACATTTTCATGGAGTCCTGGAGCCGGCGGCGAAAGAATCGGAATTTTATGTTCGTGTTATGACGATTTTATCACAGCTCCTCCCCCATCGCTTGGCTTTAAAACCCGAAATAAACACTCTACTGACCGATACACACAAATAATCTGAGGCTGTTTACGTCTGTCATGTGTGTGTTTGTGTGTGTGTGTGTGTATGTGTGTGTGTGTGTGTGTGTGTGTGTGTGTGTGTGTACAAATCAACTGACGCAACGAAAACGCGTGAAAAGTTTCGCACTTCTTTTCATTTTTTTTTTTCACCCTTTTCCCCCAGTTTTCCAACAGCGCGTTATGAATTATTCAAAATAATTATTCTCGAGTAACGAAACACCTTGTAAATTCACAAAGGTTAGCAAAATAGCTCCCCCCCAATACGGAGCCCTTGCTGAGCCAAAGGACTGCTCGGCGAAGGGTAGCCTGCCATCTACACCCCGAGACTCCATGTTTGTGGTGTGAGATGGCCCGAATGGCCGTATGACTGAATTAATTTTAATGTCAAAGCACCGAATAGTTGCGATTCGATTCACACAAACTACAATACAGTTCAAAAATTCTCCCCCGATCACTATGATAATTTACAAGTTAACTGCCCTTCTCTGGAGAAAAAAAAAATTACACGTATTTACAAATTTGGCCAGAAAAATCGTCCCTCTAAATATCGATCAATTTAAATGACTCTCGTCTCGGTAAAAAACTCTAAAACCTGAGACAGCAAAGTCTTTAATAAAGTCCCAGGTTTGAGAGATTTTGACGAGATGTGGGTCATTTAAATCGATCTATATTTGAAGGACGAGTTTTCTGGCCAAATTTTTAGATCGGGGTTTTTTTTCCCCTTAAGAGTACGGCAGTTAACTGGATAATTGTAAAGTAATGAGTGGATAGATATGACAAATCATGACTACAAAGTATTATCATAATACATATCATTATTATTATAGCCAAAATCTCTTTGGATGTTTCCTTGAAGTGCTTTATCGAATGGTTTTACTACACTGCATTTAATTTAAGGTACAAATACATAACCCAAAAAACCCCCTGAAAAACATAATAAACAATAAAAAACAAAACAACAACAACAAACAAACACCCACCGAACCCCCCCCCCCACCCCACACACACACACACACACACACCACACAAAGATATATACATTTATATATACACATCTACACATATCTATATGTATATATAAATAAGCAAACCAAAAAAAGCACATTCCGAATAGTCATGTTTCTTGACTTGAGAGAAAGTAAAAGTTGATTTTTAAAGGACAGTTTTAAGATGATTAAAAACTGCTAAATTGGTAACCCTATTCTAATTAAAAATCAATTAAAAATCGAGCAACAGTTATCATTAAAAAACCATTTTGTTAAAAACAAAAGTTTTCAAAAATCTGCCTTCATAAAACTTTTTAAGGCCCAAGCAACAACAACAGCTTTGTAAATTCTGCTCATAATAATAAGACCCGGTAATCGAACTCACAACTCTAGGAGTCGCAGTTTGACGCTCAATCAACTCCATTCAACTTCTCCCCACTTTCTTTCCATCATCAATCCGAGCCTCTATCGCCAAGGGGACATAATCAAGCAATTGGTATCGACACTTCAAAGAAAGCCCAGGACCGTTTATTGTTCGGGCAATCTAATCATGCTATGAGAATAGCCCCGCCACCTCGCCACCTCGCCATTCATTCGTCTTTACTCACCCCGCTATTCAATCTGCCCCCCCCCCAACCACCTCCGTTGCTCACACTCTCACTGATTCAATCAAGCAGACAATCAGTCAATCAATCACTCAATCAATAATTTTTTTAAAAAACTTAAGCATTTATAAAACGCAATATCCACTAGCGTCCTATCTAAAGGATAACAAGCACTTGCCATAGAAACCTGGATAAACTGCGGTTTTTGGGCTTAACGACTCAGATGGATTTCTAATTAATGTCAAAGAAACTGTGCTCAAAGCGTTTTACAAGGAATCCCTAGCCAACAGCAACATTTAACATGTAGGACGATACATGACACCAGTTAGTCGATATTACAATGTATTTTCGACAGAGACAACACACAGGTCCTCATTTAACTCTTGACAGTTAATCGTGTTGTTTCTGTTCGATAAAAGAAATTGTAATATCGCCTAACAGTCGTCATGTCACGTCCTACATGTTAAGTGTTGCTAATGACCAGGGACCCCTTGTAAAGCGCTTTGAGCACATTTGGTGGCTATAAAAGCTCCAGTTTAAATACACAAATAAGTGCCATAGTTTACTTTAAAAACGAACAATGCGTTCACCACAAAATTAACCCTTCAAAATCCTTAAAACTATGTTTCTTTTTCAATAAGTTTTAATGACTTAAAAGATGCATTAAAAAAATAAAGATAAGTATTAAATGGTAAGCTTCAATTAAAAGACGAAGACAGATACTGTGGACGTTTTGGGTTTCCCCTTTATAAACAACATACGATGAATGAAACACTGTGTTTCATTCATTGTGTTTTGTTGATAAATGGGAAACCCGAAACGTCCAGAGTATGTCTTCGTCTAATAAATTGAAGCTTACAATTCAATACTTATATTTTTTTCCCTTCAAGCTTCAAGCAGCAACATTTTCATTAAGAGATGCTCATGAAGTTGGAGACAAAATTTTGTATTACTACGAATTTGGCGAAGAAGCTGGCAAGTCATCTACTAAGTTCTAAAGAAAAATTGTCACGTATGGAAAAGGAATAAAGAAATCCCATTATTCACTGAGAGACAATAAAATACAAGGGCCACGAAAACT
>NC_088366.1:65621619-65636619 GCF_034508935.2 Berghia stephanieae | reverse complement strand
GTAATTAAAATCGATATTTGAAGGACGGGTTTTCTGGCCAAATTCTTAAATACCAGTTTTTCCAAGAGTCCGGCATTTAACTGGTTAATGACTGACCAGCAGCAACTAGCCTAGCAAGCTAGCCATTTTGACATGCACGCTGCTGACCACTCACGAAGGGTCAGGGAGTCGATGACAGATGCCTATCTAACGTCTATTCAACGTTTGTATCGTTGGCATGGATAGTGGGTGAGAGGGGGGGGGGGAGATGTCGATGGAGGCCATCATGATAAATATCTTGACCAGAGATAACTGAGATGAGTCGACTTCATTAACGAGCATCGTATTGTTAATTAGAAGTGTTTAATTGCCTTTTTATATCTCATCGTTGGAAGAGTACCATAACAACCTAGAGAGCATTAAAGAGTACTCATATTTTTATTATAGTTGAGAACGGTAGGGCTGTCTGAAGCCTGGGTATCGTGGAAATACTGATAAAAGAATGAAAATGAAGAGCCTTCGGATGGGAACAATACGGACAATGGACGTTTCGGTTACAAACCCTTCACAGCACAACAATAAATAAATTAACGTGGAAAATAAAATAAAATAAGTTAATTAATTTGATTTTATTTGTTTTCACGTTAATGTGTTTATTGTTGTGCTGACGAAGGGTTTGTACCCGAAACGTTCATTGTCTGTATTGTTCCCATCCGAAGCCTCTCCATTTCCACTCTTTCATCAGTATTTTCCTATTTTATTATACGTACTTGAGTGGGACGGCTAGAAATAATTTAATCACTATGTGCTGTATAGTGAATAAATATTATTGTAAGGTCCTTTGGTGGGAAATATAACTATGATATTGGATTTTTGTTGTTGTTGTTGGCTGAATAAGGGGTTTGAGCCCGAAGCAGTCCGTGTTAAGCTTTTTTAATATATTGTTTTTACTCTTAGCTGAAGAATGGTTTTGAACTCGATACATTCTGTGCTAAGCATTGATATTAGATTATCTTTACTATGAGCAGAACAAGGGGTTTGAGCCCGAAACAGTCCATGTTGGGCATTTTCAATCGATCATTTTTACTATAAGCTGGAGAAGGGTTTTGAGCTCGAAACATTTCTTTTATTTTTTGTTTTTGTTGTTGAAGATTTAAAAAAATGCCTACAACTCAACATAATATTATTATGAAGATCTAAGTGTGCACGTCTGTGGGTATCGTAATGGCATTCCCATGTGTAATGCGTAGGTATTATAGACACAAGACGCTGCATGGTCGATACTCACAACGTGATTTGACACGACTCAACTGTCTAGATTATGCCACCCCCCCCCCCCCCACACACACTTTCCGATTGACGGACTGTGTTGAAGGAATGCGTCTGATTAACATTCAATGAATACTGATCACAATCGTTGTTTACATGCGAGTTAGTAGTTCTCATTATCAGTTCTCATTAGCTGTTTTGCGGCTATTGGGTCTTGTGTTATGACACTCGTCTCCGGAGCAGAAGGCCCAGGGTTCGAGTCCAGCTATGAGCGGCGTATAGTCGAGTCATTGGAAAAGACTCTTTACTCACATTCTCTCATCGTAATCAGGTGTAAAATGAGTGCATGGCAGTTAACTGCGTCCAAAAAGAATTTAAAAATTCAATTTCGCCTAACAGGTGTCATGTCTCGTTCCACATGCTAAGTTTTGTCGTAGGCTAGTGGATATTGCATCATATAAATGTCAAGTTTTAAAAAAATAGTTTGAATGGCAAGGAGGAGAGTGTCAACCGCGTTCTCTATAGATAGTATACGCTTGGCTAAGAAGCTCACAACATTGCCATCCGGAAGTTTAATGGTCCAACACACAAAACTGTGTGTTACCTTGAACGTTTATAGTCCGGTTAATACAGTTTAGTGAAAATTACTCATAAATGCGGATGGCAAAAAACAATACCAAAGGCCGGAGTGACGTCAAATTCGAACTATCTCTAGATACACTTGTTGACAGATAAGCGATTTAATGACTTTCTGACAATCTGGCAGACATGTTTGTATAAATACAGTGTAGCACGATCATAACGACGTGGTAATGACATGGAACCTATTTAGTCACGAACCTGTGTATGTAGCATAACAATGTTTAGACTTCTGTGATCTGTAATGCATTCTACAGAGATTGTGAATAACGGACGCCTCACAAGCATATCTGCTTCATTTAGCGGGTACCAGTCGCATGAGTCAACCTCTTAGTTTGTGATAACGTACTCATCTTAGTCAATAAAAAAATTTTTAAAACATAATTCAGATAGAACGTGCGGTTATGTGGTCTTATTGTGGTATGACACTCGCTTTCGGATCGGAAGGTCTTGGGTTCGAGCCTCGCTCGGCGCATAGTTGAGTTCTTGGAGGAGGCTCTTTACTCACATTCTCTCACCGTACTCAGGTGTAAAATGAGTATCTCGCCGTTAACAGCGTTGTCTCTGTCCTAAAAAATTGTTAGACCGCCAAACAGGCGTCATGTCCCGTCCTACATGTTAAATGTTGCTGTTGACCAGGGACCCCTTGTAAAGCGCTTTGAGTACGTTTAGTGGATATTGCGCTGTATAAAGCTCAATTTTTTAAAAGAACGAAGTTGACGTCACTCATGTGTTTGTTGTTGATTTGTGCCATCCATGTTTATGAGTAATTCTCACTCACTGCATTCACCAGACTATATAATATAAACGTTCAAGGTTACACATAGTTTTGTATGTTGGTCCGTTCGTTATATTTCCGGATGGCAATGTTGTGAGTTTCTTAGCCAAGCGCACACTATATATATATATTCCCTTTATTCATCCCACAGGGGAAATTTGTCCCTATGGTCTATTCTAAGGGAAATAAGACTATCGTAACTTGACTTAAGATAATCTTACAACCAGTTTTTACTTTTCCTTTCAAATGTATGTACGGTAAGTGGATCGTAAACATGAGAACAAAATTATCTACCGTGTCAATTTAGCATTTTGTCGGAGGTAACTACATGGAAAATTGGACTTTACATAAAAATGACCTCATTTAGGAAATGTCTTTTTTTTTTTTTGGAATTTAAGAAACAAAGTGTTATCTTCACAATACAGACATTTAGTTTAAATCAAATTTTACGAGTTAAGCTGAAAATTAAGTTCAAAGGCATTATGTTCTCTCTCTCTCTCTCTCTCTCTCTCTCTCTCTCTCTCTCTCTCTCTCTCTATCTATCTATCTATCTTTCTATCACTCCCCCCCCCCCCTCCACCCCGAACAGATTGTCTGGTCACCGCCGCTGTATTGAGTGTTCACCACAGGGCCATTACCGATTCTCCTCGACTTCATTCCGTGTTTACAGACGGTTTATCTCCATCTGATTTCAAAGCTGTACAACTTATTCTGTTTCAGAAATCCCCTCTCCCTTGTACTTGACCAGTTAACTGTCGTACTCTGGAAAGACACGTATTTAAAAATGTGGCCAGAAAATCGTCCTTCAAATATCGATCGATTTAAATGAACCTCATCTTGGCCAAAATTCTCAAACTTGGGACTTTGATAATGAAGACCTCGCGAGGTTTCAGCTTTGAGAGTTTTTACCAAGATAAGGATCATTTAAATCGTTAAATATGTAATTGAAGGACGAGTTTTGTGGCCAAATTTTTAAAATACTTGTCTTTCCAGAGCACGACACTAAACTGGTTAAAAGATTGACTGACCATTGGAGTTACTTTTTATGATCAACGTTATTAATTTTCAATGTAAAAGAGAAGTAGGCGTGCATGGGCGGAACACCATTGCGGGCGATTGGGGCTACGCCCACCTGACATTCATCGTTTCGTAGGAGAATCAGGATACATTTTTTACGATAAAAATTATCGCTCACTTAGCGATCTCTACGTGAAACTGACAATGTGCTCAAATCAGGCAAGAACTAAATTTGGAAATAATGAAGCAGGTTTTGAAAAGTTACAAGAATTAATAAGGTCGGGAGCGAATGAGAAATGGAATGAATGCACGCGATTTCTTAGTAAACGACCCCATCGTTCATTGACAACAATATTTATAGATATGTATTGAAAACAGCCCGTGTTTATTAAAATTAGACTTATATTAGGGTACTAGATGTACGATTTACGAACTGACATATTGAAACGTGTGGGGAAAACATGCTTAATCACTATTTATATTGGTGGTTATTGATATATAAACGTGTCAACTCAGCCGTCATTCACATTATAAACTGAATTTATGGACTGTAAAAATATTTCATATCGTGTTGATGCTGGACAGATTGTCCCAGAAAGAGGTCAATAAATATTTGTCATTTTACGCTGAAGCATACCCTGTGTTATTCATAATGATAAATTAAAAGACACAACCAACAAATAAACAAAAAAAGGATACAAAAGAAAAGAAAACCAATCAAACAAAAACAAACAAGCAAACCAACAAAAAGATACAAAAAGGAAACCCAACAAAACAAGAAAAACATCAAATAAACAAACAAAAAATAAAAATAAAAATAAAATTTAAAAACAAAACAAAGAAAGAAAACAACGCGGAGTTTGGAGACAGGTTCATTAAAATTGTATTTCTCTTCCAACAATCTGACGGGAATCTTATCAAGCGAAAGACTAACTATGATGTACCAATTCATAAAAAAGGAATAATCTTTGAACATTCATAAATCAAGGGAACGAAATCAATACAAAATCTTCGACAAATTAATCACGCGTTGCTTCAACATTAAAGGGATTAGCTTTCAATAATATTCGGATAACAATTGATATTACAATTCAAATGATTCAAACACCACCGCCACCACCACCACCATCACCGCCACCACCATCACCACCACCACCACCACCACCATCACCACCACCACCACCACCACCACCACCACCACCACCACCACCACCATCACCACCACCATCACCACCACCACCCACCACCACCACCACCACCACCACCACCACCACCACCATCACCACCACCACCACCACCACCACCACCACCACCACCACCACCACCATCACCACCACCATCACCACCACCATCATCACCACCACCACCACCACCACCACCACCGCCACCACGGGATTAGCTTTCAATAATATTCGGATAACAATTGATATTACAATTCAAATGATTCAAACACCACCGCCACCACCACCACCATCACCGCCACCACCATCACCACCACCACCACCATCACCACCACCACCACCACCACCACCACCACCACCGCCACCACCACCACCATCACCACCACCACCATCACCACCACCACCACCACCACCACCATCACTACCACCACCACCACGACCACCGACATAATACCGTTTTGAGACGAAAAGACAAATATTTACACACCGGTGAATAAAGACAGGTGTCAAAATAATCCTTGACCACGTTTAGGGGATATTGCTCTATAATATAAAAGATCAAATTCTAGTGTTTAAAATGTTATTTTTGGTTCATTTTTGTATTGTTTCGCTTGCATACAAAATAACCAAATTTAACTTCTAACCATTTGAGGCAAAGCATTCCAAGCGTAAGGCAAACCAAAGACACATGTGTCAGATAATCCAATCACGGTTGCATTTTAGTTCAGTCAATCGAACACGTCATGTTAAATCAAGCATCTTTGATAACATCATTCGCCGGATTAATTGCCCATATAAACTTCATCTTTTCGCCATATTGGGGGGTCATTGAAATCTCGTTTTATCCAGCTACGTGGTGTATTATGCTATTAAAAACCTATTGTAAGTAAATCAACCACAAGGTAAATGAATTAAATGAAGTGCTACACTTTCAGTGAGTGGTTGGTGGTGGTGACAATAATCATCACAATGATAATAAATAATATGCCTTTTTTCTGAAAAAACACGTATTAAAAAATTCTGACCAGATAAATCGTCCTTCAATAATTATCGATTGATTAAAATGAACATCCCCCTCATCTTATCAAAAACTCTTCAATTCAGCATTTCGTGAAGTCTTTAAAGAAGTTCCATGTTTGAGGGGTTTTGTTTTGGAGAAGATGTGGGTTATTTTATTAGATTGATTTTAACATTTTGAAGGATGAGCTTTCTGGCCCAAATTTTAAATACGCTTTTTATCTTCCAGAGGAGAGTAGCGATAGTAATAATATAAAGAATAATATATCACTTTCATTGGAAGATAATACAAAGATATTGACAGATGGTGATGACTCAAAGTAAAAGTGTATATAATTCTGCTTCACTAAATTGGAAAGTTGATTCGGGGCGGTCTGAGGGGTGGGGGTGGTGGCGGGGGGGGGGGGGGGGGGGGAGAAGATGAGAAGAAATTATTTTTCTAAATTGTTCCTAAAGACACCGAAAATTTTGGAGACATAACGCGGTTACTACAATTAATAATACATCTTGAACAGATGTCAATACATATATAATTCCAATATCATTTTTCATTTCATTTGAACATTAGTGCTATCATAAATTTTTTTTACAAGGTATACTGTGGACGCAGGAAAAACACGTTTCTAAAATTTTGGTCAGAAAACTCGTCCCTCAAACACCGGTCGATTAAAATGACCCTCATCTTGTCAAAAACTCTCAAACCTGGGACTCTCTTGAAGACTTTTCGAAATCCCAGGTTTAAGACTTTTTGCCAAGACGAGGGTCATTTTAATCGGTCGATATTTGAAGGACGAGTTTTCTAGCTAAAATTTTAAATACCTCTTTATTCAATGCACGACCATATACCAATATCAACTCAATATCTCATTCATTATCTATTTGGCTTGGAAAAAAATTTCTATATGAGCAAATTATGACAACAACATCAATAATTATTAGCAATTCTTTAAATTGAATCATGAAAATGAAAGCGACAACTGCCACCCCCCCCCCCCAACAAAAAATCGTATACACAGGTTGTCTTGGTGACATTTAATTACACGTTAGCAAAATCGTGATACCCACCCCTATGAAGGAAGTTGTGGAAGTTGTACCTTTCGCCATTGTTTGAAGCGCGTCTTCCTTTGAGATCAATCCTGATAAAGGACAAAAGAAAACCTCCAAAAATTATTGGTTCATAAAACTTAATGATCTTTCTTTTATCATTTTATTCATTCACTTTCAACTACAAACTGGCCAAACTATAAAAAAACACATTAACAGAATTTTGGCTAGAAAACACATCATTCAAGCAGATATCAATCATTTAGAATTACCCTTCATCTTGTCAAAACTGTCAAACCTGGGACTTATTCAAAACTTCTAGGAAGTCCCAGGTTTGAGAATTTTTATTTTTGGAAAGACCAGTGTCATTTTAATTGATCATTTCTCGAAAAATGAGTTTTCTGGCCAAAGTTTTCAAAATGTTTTTGTTTTGTTGAGAGTACGAGAGTATAGTGATGTATTTTTATTTTCGGGGAAAACCCATCGGGGTATCTTATAATGTACTGTGTGGCATGTGTGGTTTGTACAAATGAAAGTGAATTCTTATTATCTCCAATTATTATTGCAATATGTCGCTTTTCACGGAGAAAGGGTAAGAACATGTTTGGCTACCTGCTATTGTGTCACTGAATAATTGGGTGAGAGTTGTCGCCCCTTCTTGAATCGTGTGAAGTCGAGGATGAAATTCTCTACAATAAAAATAATATAATCATTAGCGAATATCACTTTCCATTTCTTAAATAGAATGAAAAGAAAAGAAAAAAGCCCCACTTGCCCCCCCCCCCCACCCACCCAACCCCACCCCCTTTTAATCATTTTAAAACCCTCTCCTCACCAGCCATTTCCGGAAATTTCCCCGAGCCAAAAATAGATTTTTAAAAACTCAAACAGACAAGCAACTAGTACATGCTATACATAATATTGTTCGCAAAAATGAGCTCTACGAAACAGTGTCAAGTTTAACTCTTGATGTTACGACACAATATACATGTTTTCTAATTCATTTATTTATGTACACCACTACGATCTTTGTTTAATTAATAAAAACATAAAGTTGTTTTGTAGAGAGATTGTTTGAGTTTTAAAAATTCAATTTTTCTGCCGGGTAAGTCTGTCATTTTTGGGAAAATACTGAAAATGATCGGTAAGGAGAGAGCTAATAACTATAACAAATAACGTTTTATATTTTTACATTTTGTGATGTACAAATGAAATCAGAATTTTTTTAAAATCTCAGTAAAGAATGTGACGGTTATCCTATGGTTGGTAATGAGAAAGTTAAAGACAGTGCTCGGTTCTAATCTAATGATGTTGTATGACAAGACGAATGTCATACCACTATGCCACATTACAGCCCCACAAATTTGAAGGATTCGTTGTTGTTTTTTACATCTGTGAGAAATCATACTCGCTCTCCAATAAAACAAATGGTGGCGGACTCAAAATTCATGATGTTTTTTTTAAAAAAATACATATAACTTTAATGTATCTTGTTCTTCTTCTTGTTCTTGTTCTTCTTGTTCTTGTTCTTCTTCTTCTTCTTCTTCTTCTTCTTCTTCTTCTTCTTCTTCTTCTTCTTCTTCTTCTTCTTCTTCTATTGGATGAAGTGGCGCTAATGAAACTAGGCAAACTGAAAATTGATTTCAATGAAAAAAATAGACATCTTTCGGATAAGATATTATTGGCTGCTTTCTGTCCAATCAAGGCTACAGAAACCGGGATAAGCTCATGCCTCATGGCTGGCTCTGAGGTTCTGATGGATACCAGGCTTTACTGTCGTCTATCTGGAATTTAGTAATGTATTTATATCTTTATTGTTTTTTGTCGTTGGCTGAAGAAAGGTTTTGATCCCGAAACGTTCCGTGTTTGGTAATTTGTTCTTTTTTGAAGCTGTTATATTCATTTTTTGTTTATTACTTTTTACTGTTCTGAGGGACTACTTTTTACCATGTTTAATGAGCTTAAAAAGAAAACACAGGATGACCGCCATTGGTCAGATTCAGCGTGGGTTACGCAACTGGATGCGTGGGTTGACGGAGGCAGGAAGCAATAACAAACCCACATGGTTGCCATTACCTCCACCATCATTCTCGCTCACGGTTTGTGGAAAGCACTTCATTACAGGCACGTAATAGTGAATCTAGTTTTTGTTTTGAACATTTCTATTATTATTCTTTGTAAATTGACCCATATTAAAAGAAACATACAAACAAAAAAGGCATGACCAGTCACTAACAATGCCGTGTAGTGTGTAGACAGTAACACAGTACGGTGAACATGACTGACACTGACATTGGGGTCGGAATGTCGGAACCCATGAGTCGTTCGCAATTCTGCCTCACGTATTCATTTAATCAGTCAATTTAATTTTTATTAAGCTTGCGTAAAACATACAAACAAAAAAGACATGACCAGTCACTAACAATGCAGTGTAGTGTGTAGACAGTAACACGGTACGGTGAACATGAATGACACTGGGATCGGAATGTCGGAACCCAGTAGTCGTTCGCAACTCAGCCTCGCGTACTCATTTAATCAGTCAATTTAATTTTCATTTAGCTTGCCTATTCTTCAAGTTTATGTTATATTCACCTTTTCTATTTAAAAAGGGTAATCCAAACAGACCATAAACGATTTTATAATAAGCCGACTTCAACTTCCATCACACACGAACTTATTTTGGGTGTTTTTTTTTTAACCAAACCGTTTGACTCAAATTAAAGCTTCGGCATTGGATAAGGAGCGAGGTCCCTGTTGCCATCTTGCTTAGTTTATACAGAGACTGGGTTGCCACCTTGGCTGTTCTTGATAAATAGTAAAATAGTACAACCTTGTGCAATATGAGAGAGAGAGAGAGAGAGAGAGAGAGAGAGAGAGAGAGAGAGAGAGAGAGAGAGAGAAATTTTGAACAAAAAACGAATCTCTCTCTCATCCTCTCTCTCTCTCTCTCTCTCTCTCTCTCTCTCTCTCTCTCTCTTCCTATTTCATCTGTCACACTGTTTGACAATCTTCTTCACCTGGCTCACTTGTACTTGTAATATCGGGTGTGAGGTAAAATTTTGAACAATTATTATTATTTATAAAATGCAGAATCTTTTCAAATAAACGGATAAAATAGAGATTAATTCTAATCGAACAGTGGAACACAAAGGCAGAATTTGCGAACAATCTAACACATAAGTGTCGTGGTCTTATTTATAAAATGCAGAAACTTTGCAAATAAACGGATAGACTAGATGTTATTTCGATTCGAAAAGTGGAACACAATAGGAAAATTTGCGAATACGCAGTCCAGACATAAGCGTTATGGTCTTATTTATAAAGTGCAGAATCTTTTCAAATAAACGGATAAAATAGAGATTAATTCTAATCGAACAGTGGAACACAAAGGCAGAATTTGCGAACAATCTAACATAAGTGTCGTGGTCTTATTTATAAAATGCAGAAACTTTGCAAATAAACGGATAAAATAGAGATTAATTCGATTCGAAAAGTGGAACACAATAGGCAGAATTTGCGAATCCCGTCCAGACATAAGCGTTATGGTCTTATTTATAAAGTGCAGAAACTTTGCAAATAAACGGATAGACTAGAGATTATTTCGAATCGAAAGTGGAACACAATAGGAAATTTGCGAATACCCAGTCCAGACATAAGCGTTATGGTCTTATTTATAAAGTGCAGAACTTTTCAAATAAACGGATAAAATAGAGATTATTCTAATCGAAAAGTGGAACACAAAGGCAGAATTTGCGAACAATCTAACATAAGGTCGTTGGTCTTATTTATAAATGCAGAACTTTGCAAATAAACGGATAAAATAGAGATTAATTCGATTCGAAAAGTGGAACACAAAGGCAGAATTTGCGAATCCCGTCCAGACATAAGCGTTATGGTCTTATTTATAAAGTGCAGAAACTTTGCAAATAAACGGATAGACTAGATGTTATTTCGATTCGAAAAGTGGAACACAATAGGAAATTTGCGAATACCCAGTCCAGACATAAGCGTTATGGTCTTATTTATAAGTGCAGAATCTTTGCAAATAAACGGATAAAATAGAGATTAATTCGATTCGAAACAGTGGAACACAAAGGCAGAATTTGCGAACCAAGTCCAGACATAAGCGTTGGTCTTATTTATAAAGTGCAGAAACTTTGCAAATAAACGGATAGACTAGATGTTATTTCGATTCGAAAAGTGGAACACAATAGGAAAATTTGCGAATACCAGTCCAGACATAAGCGTTATGGTCTTATTTATAAAGTGCAGAATCTTTGCAAATAAACGGATAAAATAGAGATTAATTCGATTCGAAAAGTGGAACACAAAGCAGAATTTGCGAATGCCGGTCCAGACATAAGCGTATGGTCTTATTTATAAAGTGCAGAAACTTTGCAAATAAACGGATAGACTAGATGTTATTTCGATTCGAAAAGTGGAACACAATAGGAAAATTTGCGAATCCCAGTCCAGACATAAGCGTTATGGTCTTATTTATAAAGTGCAGAATCTTTGCAAATAAACGGATAAATAGAGATTAATTCGATTCGAAAAGTGGAACACAAAGGCAGAATTTGCGAACCCGTCAGACATAAGCGTCTGGTCTTATTTATAAATGCAGAAACTTTGCAAATAAACGGATAGACTAGATGTTATTTCGATTCGAAAAGTGGAACACAATAGGAAATTTGCGAATACCCAGTCCAGACATAAGCGTTATGGTCTTATTTATAAAGTGCAGAATCTTTGCAAATAAACGGATAAAATAGAGATTAATTCGATTCGAAAAGTGGAACACATAAGCAGAATTTGCGAATAGCCCAGTCCAGACATAAGCGTTTGGTCTTATTTATAAAGTGCAGAAACTTTGCAAATAAACGGATAGACATAGATGTATTTCGATTCGAAAAGTGGAACACAATAGGAAAATTGCGAATACCCAGTCCAGACATAAGCGTTATGGTCTTATTTATAAAGTGCAGAATCTTTCAAATAAACGGATAAAATAGAGATTAATTCTGATCGAAAGTGGAACACAAAGGCAGAATTTGCGAACCAGTCTAACATAAGGTTATGGTCTTATTTATAAATGCAGAAACTTTGCAAATAAACGGATAGACTAGATGTTATTTCGATTCGAAAAGTGGAACACAATAGGAAAATTTGCGAATACCCAGTCCAGACATAAGCGTTATGGTCTTATTTATAAAGTGCAGAATCTTTGCAAATAAACGGATAAAATAGAGATTAATTCGATTCGAAAAGTGGAACACATAAGCAGAATTTGCGAATGCCCAGTCCAGACATAAGCGTTATGGTCTTATTTATAAAGTGCAGAAACTTTGCAAATAAACGGATAGACTAGATGTTATTTCGATTCGAAAAGTGGAAACAATAAGAGAAAATTTGCGAATCCAGTCCAGACATAAGCGTTATGGTCTTATTATAAAGTGCAGAAACTTATAAGAAATTATTCGCAAATAACACTGGAAATTGCGATACCAGTCCAGACATAAGCGTTAGCTATTATAAGTGCAGAACTTGCAATACGAAGAAGAGATATTCGATCGAAGTGGAATGCAAATGCAGAAGTTGTGAATACCCGGTCCAGACATAAGCGTTATGGTCTTATTTATAAAGTGCAGAAACTTTGCAAATAAACGGACAAGATAGAGATTAATTCGATTCAAAAGTGGAATGCAAATGCAGAAGTTGTGAATACCCGGTCCAGGCATAAGCGTCATGGTCTTGTTTAAATGAAACAATGCAGTTTTAAAAAAATTTATGGTCATTGAGTAATTAAGCTAAATATGCGGAGTTCAAATAGATAACTTGATCTGTGAAATTTTTTATAATTAGCTGTTTTTATTCTCCATCATTTAGATTATGTGATTAAGTTTATAATTGAAATACAAACCTTTTTCTCACTTATCAATGTTTTGCAATAAAGGAGAGTGTGAGTGAACCTGTGCAAAGAAAATTATTTGATAGAGTGATATTTATCATGCTTTTCAGTTTGTAGTTGAATTCTAGAATGGATTCTTTATAGTTCTCATTGATTGTATGTCAGTATGTCAGTCTTTAGGACACCGCTTACCTAATGCGGTCACAATTTACAATGTGACGGCCACAAGCCCGTTAAACGCAGAGTGGGGTATTGTTGTTTGCAAGTAATGCTATAGTTTTAATAGGATATCTGTCTCCTATTAAAATATATTCCTGTGTGGATTTTGGTTGATTTAAATTCAATGCTTCTTCGGTGGGTATTTTTTTCAGATTGTGATGTTTTTCAAGACTATTAATGTAAGTAAATGCCCAAATAGATATTTTTATTCATTTATTCTTATTTTATTTTTTTAGTTTTGATTTGTTTTGTTTTGAAGCATTTATTATAAGAATAATGTACATATGCACTATACACCAAAGACTGCTTTCAACTGCTTATTTATTATTTTTATTTATTTTATTATTTTATTATTATTATTAATTATATATTATATATTATTATTATTATTATTATTATTATATTATTATTATTATATTATTATTATTATTATTATATTATTATTATTATATTATAATATATAATAATTAATATAATAATATATAATAATAATAATATAATAATAATAATAATAATAATAATAATAATAATAATAATAATAATAATAATAATAATAATAAGTGCATTGAGTGAAATCCCAATCACGGTTGCCCAAATAAAACTGGCGCTAGAATCCCGACTACCTGTCTAAACGAATGTTGTTTGTACGATACATACTAACTACACGTTCAATATCGGGGGCAGAAAATATGCGTTTGGTTTTATGAAATTAAAACAGTAGTCCCACATTGTTCTTTGATGTTATTTGTGGTTGCATTTGCTTTGAAACTTACACATTATATTGTGTTACATTGTTTACAAAATATTTCTGGTACTCGTATGCATGTGTAGTCAACGGTCAATCGTGTTCTTTATTATTTTATTATTAATTTTGGCTTGGCATCTTACATATGTGAATTTGACAGGTTGTTATGGATGGTAATTACTCGTATAACATTAAGTGATTTTTAAACATTTTTACGGCGTTTTAAATGTCTTTCTTGCATTCATTGCCGAGCACCTCCACTTTTCTGTTACTATTTTAACGATCAGCTGATTTTCTCTTGCCTCCCCTTTAATTTCGCGGACTTTTTTCAGAACGAGGCGTGGGAGTGGCTAATACTGTACTACTACACATCCTCTCACAGACCGACCTACTAGGTAAATTCAACATTCGTAATGTTTAGAAGATAAAATTGTAGTTTGCTATAGTTAACTATTAACTTCAACAATTTACTCTAACAAAGATTAAATTCTACTTCAAAACCCTTGCATTGGTGTAGTCTGGCATCAATTTTCATTTTCAGTAAGTTTAAATTGTGCGGCTATGTGGTCTAGTAGTATGACACTCGCTCTCGGGTCGGAGGGTGCTGGGTTCGAGCCTCGCTCGGTGCATAGTGGAGTCTTTGGAGAAGGCTCTTTATTGGCATTCTTTCACCGTACCCAGGTGTCAAATGAGTACATGACCATTAACAGCGTTGTCTGTGTCCGAAAACATTGTAACATCGCCTAACAGACGCCATGTCTCGTCCTAAATGTCAAATGTTGCTGTTGACCAGGAACTCTTTGTAAAGAACTTTGAGAATATTTAGTGGATATTGCTCTATATAAAAGCTCAATTTTTTAATAAGTTAAAATGCTCATGAATTTCCGAAATTGAAGCCAAACTTTCGTTATTAATTTCACTAATTTTTCGTTATAGTATGCTGCTATGCACTCATATTCGCCTCCCCCTCCCTCCTCCCCCCCCCCTCCATACTAATTCACTCCTTCATCCCCCGTTCTTTGGGGTTGTTTTTGTTGACTGACAGCTTTAAAAGACGGCTGGAGAGGAATTAAAATAAAAGGGTATTGAAGGGTTGACTGGAATAAGTGAGTGTGGGACCGATGCAGAGATGAACTTTTGGGATGAAGTGGCGCTAATGAGACGTCGCAAACTATAGCCAGCCACCACTCACAACTATTTCAAA
>NC_088366.1:65606619-65619119 GCF_034508935.2 Berghia stephanieae | reverse complement strand
AACCAGGCATCGCTGAGGGGTCTTGACAGCTTTCATCTTCTGGGCAGGCTGAGGCCAGGACTTGATTGAGTCGAAGGGCAATGACGGAGAAAATTGTAATCGATTGGTTTATTACGTTTTGACAGTGCGTGGCGGAGACGAGAGGGAAGATTTTCCAGATATTTTGTGGGTATTTTATTTTTCTCGCGTGGATTTTGGAGATTTTGGAGACTTTGAGATTTTTTCTACTAAAGCTAAGTGTGAGATTTTGATGTATTTTAAGTTACTGTTTTGGCGTGATGTTACTCAACTGAACATAATATTGGTAGAGTTCTTAATAAATTGAAATTATTATAGGTACGGGTCCCGATAGCTCAGTTGGTAGAGCACTCGCTTCACACGCCAAGGGACTGAGATCAATCCCGGTTGCAGTCGATTTTTTTCCTGATCCCCCTGTCCACCCAGCAGTGATTTGGTAGCAGGGTCCGTTAGTTCTGGCGGAAAGTACTTTGCGATAGACTAGAGTCCTATCTAAAGGGTAGCAAGCAATTGTCATTGTCCGTTTCACGGCTCTATGGGCCTAAAGCCTCTGATTTATAAATATCTAAGCAGCCTTTTGCTGATATGTCATCTGACTAGGGTGACTCGGTTATGTTTAAAACTTCATTTTTATGGCATTCGTCCAAAAATCATTGGCCGCGCATAGTTGAGTCCTTTTAAAAGGCTCTTTACTCATATTCTATCACCGTACTCGGGTGTAAAATGAGTACCTGGCCGTTAACAGCGTTGATTATGTCTGAAAAAAATGTGTCATATCGCCCGACAGGCGTTCTGTTGTCTCGTCCTATATAATGTTAGGTATTGCTGTTGGCTAGAGACCCTTTGTAAAATGGGTTGAGCATGTTTGGCGAATATTATTATCATTATTATCATTATTATTATTATTGTTATTATTATTATTATTATTATTTTTATTATTATTATTATTATTATTATTATTATTATTATTATTATTATTATTTATTATTATTATTATTATTATTTATTATTATTATTATTATTATTATTATTTATTATTTATTATTATTATTATTATTATTATTATTATTTATTATTATTATTATTTAATTATTATTATTAATATATATTATTTTAAAAATATTCATATTTTTATTATTTATTTTTTATTTATTATTTATTTAATTATTTGCATTTGTTTTCGGACTCATAACGAATACCATTTCCATATCAGTGTTATTCAGGGGCCAACATGGCGGCCCTTAGTCTTTATAACGTATTTTTGTCGGGAGCAAATTTGACACACTTTTCACACTGTTCTGATTAGGTGTGAGCAAAATTTGATCTGAAGTCAAGTTCGTAAATATTAAAGATTAAACAGGGACAAGTCTTAAGACCAGGAAGGGCTGATTAAAAATTCCTGACTCTCTTGGGGCAAAGGAGTGCGAGAACTAAATAGATTATGTCGTACACTAGTCTTTTATGGCCCAAACAGCTTTAAAACAACTCTCGCACGCACACCTAATCCCCCCCCCCCCAACCTACACCCCCCCCCCAACCTACACCCCCTCCCCCACACACACACACATTCACACACACACACACACATCCACATATTGTAATGTGACCAATCGTTTCAATCTTGTGTTACGTCGTGGTCAACCAGCAGATGACGAGACGGGAATTTTCAGTTAAAATTACCAAAGATTTTACAATTTCACTGTTTAGTAAATTCATAATTTCTATTCTTCCCTCCTTGTAAAGTAAAAGATCTAGCACAAGACTGCAAGACTCATATTTCTGGTTATAAATCCAATTTTCAGCGTTTAAACCATTCTGACTTCCTACCGTTTTGAGACGCTGAGCACCACATAAACACAAACTTTCACACACGGCAAAACAACATACACACACATACGTACACACACACAAACTCTCAGATTGACACAAAATCAAACTACCTGTCTATATTGTAAGTGGACACGCAAAGTCTTGGGAGAAGTGAGGAAGAGAGGATTGTGACAGGAATTCTTGCATGTCAGGAGAACATTCCAGATTTTTTGGTTACAGGGAATTAGAGCCAGGACCTCAAGGATCAACATAAAGGCAGAATCAGGAATGAGATTTTCCGAGAAGTCAAAGTTGATGTTTTCGTATACACTGACAAAACAATATCATTAATTTTAGTTTTAGTTTTGGCTAGAAAATTTGACTTCATATTATTATTATCATTATTATTATTATTATTATTATTATTATTATATTATTTTATTATTATTATTATTATTATTATATTATTATTATTATTATTATTATTATTATTATTATTATTATTATTTATTATTATTTTATTATTATTATTATTTATTATTATTATTATTATTATTATATATTATTATTATTATTATTATTATCATTATTATTATTATTATTATTATTCTTGGTGTACAGGCTGATTAAAATGTCCTGTCGGTGTTTCTGTCTTGATTTGTGATAAACTGAATAGAGATAAAAACAAATGGTTTTATGTACTTGAATAAATTAAATTGAGCTTTTATATAGTGCAATATCCACTAATCGTGCTCAAAGCGCTTTACAAGGGGTCCCTGGCCAACAGCAACATTGAACATGTAGGACGAGACATGACGCCTGTTAGGCGATATTACAATATTTTTTTCGGACAGAGACAACGCTGTTAACGGCTAGGTATTTATTTGACAACCTGAATAGAGTGAGAGAATGTGAGTAAATGGCCTTTTCCAAGGACTCAACTATGAGCCGAGCTAGATTATGAATGATCAATCCTACCAGAGTGGGTCGAAGTTCATTTTTCATCAGATATCGTCGGACCTTTAAACGCCTGTGTGGTGGAGCGACGTCTTGCTGAAAGATGAAGTTCGTAGAATTTTTGTTTAGTTGAAGTATTAACTTCTGATTCATCTTCCGAAGATAGGAATATCTGGTAATTATTATTGTTTCCTGTAAAAGAAAAAATAGAAAGGACCGCAACATTTTCATATCAGATGTTTAAACACTCATGTTGTTTTTGCACATATAAAGTTATTATAATAGTTAATACACACAGACGAACAGATCAAATTGATGCATGGATAAGTTCACAACATGGAATATACAAACAAAATGTCAAATTAGAGGATAAATAATCTTTCTCTGCAGACTTGTTGATTATAAGCATTTTTAAAAAGCAAGAAAACCAAATCTCATTAACCGTGTAGCTACTTCAAGTAGTTCTTTATCAACTGAATTTTTGTATGCATTTATTGTTTCAGTTTCAGTGGAGTTTTTTTGTATTAATGTATATGTCAATAAATATAATGCAAGCGTATCTAAAATGCTGCAAATGGCATCATGTTATGAACTATATCTTCTTCTTCTTCAAGTACCAAGTCTGTGCCAGACATCAGTGGTCATGGTACGCCATTCATCTCTCTGATCAGATAACGTCAGAAAACTAATATAATTCTTCTCTTTCTTTGTCACCCAGCGGTTCAAACCATTCAAAGGTGTTTTTCTTGATCTACCTTTACTCTTTTTACCTTCTATCTTTCCTGTGAGAGTAAGATGTTCAATACATTTATGTTGATTTAGGTGCCCTAAAAATTGTATTTGTCTTTTTCTTATTGTACGAATTATTAACCTTTCAGTTTCAGCTTGCTCTAATACTTCTTCATTAGTTTTCTTCTCTGTCCATGAGATTCTTAACTGAACTATATAAAAATTCTGTATTTATGGAATAGAAGCATACTATATTCATATTATGATCATTACGTAAACTCTAATTCAACCATCTAAAACCCGAAGGAGCATAAAGAGAAGAATACAGACTTTGAAGTGGAAAACGAAGTCCGATTGTTTGATTGTTACGTCCCTCTTCATCGGTACTCAAATTTGGTCAAATTGAGTTGAAGTTTAACATTTTTTACATATGGTAGGGCTATAATATGAGATAACGCGCAAGTTTAAGTGGGGAATGTGGCATATAGGGCACGTAATCTCAATGACCTAGTGAGAGAAATTTCCTGAAAGAAAATTATCAAATTTTACTATTAAAGTTTAATGTATTTGGTGCCTCAAAATCCCCAAGGCTTTTGTCTCCGTTTTTCTTTCAATAGTTTCGTCACTCGAAAACCCAACACGTGCTCCTTACAATGTAACCACCATGCAAGGAACGCCCATTTAACAATGGCAATCACATCGCTGACTTCAAGAGATTTTTTTTTTTTTTGGCTCTTCTTTACAGCATCAGAGACAACACTCAGGGACTCTATCTTATTAATCGATTTGGCTCTTTAGAAATTACACTTTGGCCCCTTTTTTGTTCCGTGATATTTAGCTGTGGATGATTTGAGGATTGAGTTCGTCGGAATACACACACAATAATAAATACACAAACCAAGAGGTCTGTTGTTATTTGTATCGGAAATGCAATGAAACGAATGAGTGATCATACAAGGATCGCGCACTGAATTGCCACGGCATGTTTCATTGGTCGGCGCATTTAAGAGGATAGATTTGATTGGTGGAGAGGCTGAATGAAGGATGTGAAGGCACCCTGGGTGGCGGGAAATAATACATGCAATTACGTCCCATTGTTGGGAGTTTGGCGGGGTTAGTGAGGACACTCAAAAGACCTGAGGGAATAATAAGAATAATAATGATTCTCGGGTGAATGGACAGGGAGACTTTCCACAGATGTTTTGACTTTCAGTTTCTCTGTTTTCAGGCCTGTCCTTGATGCCTTTTACCGGCGCATCTAATGAAATAGTAAGGAGAATAAAAAGAGCATTGTTGCCGCTCAATAACTTGGCAGTATTTTACTAGTTATTTTGCTTTAAAATGCTGCTATTCCCTTCAAAGAAACGCGTATTACTAAATGATTATGAAATATTATTTCCTTTATATTGGTGTTCAATTCTTTCGCCAACAACAGGCAGTATTTTGCTATTATCCTGAGCTCTAAAATACTGTTTATTTTTACGATAAGAATGACACTAAAGAGACAGATTGTTTTTATGACCTGTCTTGTACTAATAGGAATTACATTTTGTTGCAGGTAGTTCTACTCAAATTGTTATTTCAAATTCACAGCGTGAGTTCTTTGACGCTCAAGTACTCACAGTACAATGGACCTTGATACTGAAACAGATATAATATGCGTCCAATCGTCTCAAAAGTGCACTATGAAGAGGTGAACACGGTGCTTGAAATGGCGTTTAAAGCTTGAATTATAATATATTTTTTAAATTTTAAATTCCCTCATTGAGTACAGGGAGTTTTGCTTCCTATGTATCTCTCCATTGGATTCCTGTTAAAGAAAGATTTTAGTTCAAAATGTCCACAGTTGTGGTCAAATGCCTTAATGTTATAGCGCCATCTTATATCTCTGGACTTCTTGAATTGTTTACTCCTATTAGACAACTCCAGTGGATCTATGAAAGAAAGCCGACTGCACTAGCATAGAAAACCAAATACTTAAAAAGAAGAAGATGGCGTTGGCTGGGTCAGAATGGAAAAAGGGTCACTTCCCAAGACAGCCCCGTTGTGGACAGCAGATGGGAAGAGAAAACGGGGAAGATCCAAAGAAACCCGGCTAAGGACCATGGAGAAAGAATTAAAGGAAGCAGGGCTGTCCTGGAATACAGCCACCGCAAAAGCAGCCGATCGCAAAAAATGGAGATGTCTGGTGGATGCCCTATGTGGCTCAAGGCCCCAAAAAGATTAAGTAAGTAATTGACCATCCAATCTCAAAATGAACGACCGATTCGTATTTCCATATTATGTAAACTATCTCTAGCAGAAAAATACTCCACCGTCGGTATACACAGTATAAATAAATAAATAAAGGACGCCACAGAGCTGAGTAATTTTATGAAACTTTTGAAAAAGAAGTTTAAAAAATCAGAAATGGAAGAAAAGAAATCCAAAAGGTTGTTGAGTGGTGCAGGATAACATTCCTAGCGTATGTGAGTGTGTGAGTGTGAGTGTGTGAGTGTGAGTGTGTGAGTGTGAGTGAGTCTCTCGTGTCTTCCTGGTGAGTTATAAATAATTCAGGACCATTGACTTGTAATTGAGGGTTAAGAATCCTGTTTTCATCATGTATCATTGAGTCCTAGCTCCACCCAGTGTCTCGCACGCATCCTTATACCACCTCAACTAACCCCAGTTTCAACAAAAAGACAGTATTTTTAACCTGGAAAATCAACCAAAATAATACAGTTCTTTTAAGAGTAAATTGTACAATTGGATAATCAAATTAAAAGGCAGTATATTAAGTAAATCACTGTTTTAAATACTAACTATCTTTTGAGAAGTTCGACAACGTTGGGGGTTGGTTGTCCTTCCATTCTCAACTCTACCCAATCCAAAATGTTTTTCAGCTGTTTTCTTTTTTTCTTTTAATTTTTTTTTTTTTTGAAAAAAAATATTTTGACTAAAAAACTTCTACAGACAATATCAACCGATTAAAATTCACCTGTAACTTGTTCAAATATTTCAAAAACCAAAAATAATGAGATAATAATATCAAACCCAAGCCTTCTTTTTTGAAACCTTTAAAAGTCAATTTTTGACAATTTCAACGTCATCTGATTGATCGATATTTCAAGTAAAATATTTTTTTTCTGGCCAAATTTAAAATAAAAGTATTTTGTGAGGGAAAGGCAGAGATTTTTCTTTTTCGCATCCATCATCTTTTTTGATGACACCTCGACAGGTTCTTTTCTACCGTTTCCACCTATTGTATTGGAAAGGTCTTTGGAGAAGGTCCGTGGCCACAGCTCAATAGGTCTATCTGTCACAGTGGATTTGAATAGGAGGACTGTTTTGGATGAGATTGATACTCTGTCATATTCTGGGGGAAAACAACAAGCAAAGAAACAAACCAACAAAAACAATGTCCAGAAAACTTATTCTTAAGATACCACATCAATAGGATGCAATAGTCGTAGCGTCACTGCCTTCCTAATGACACATGGTAACTTAGTAACACTGGCTCTAAACTATCGGAGCAATGGCGGGCGCCCTTATGAAATATTTCTCCGACCAGCATAAAAGTGTATCCAGAGGAGAAAAACATTATAAATATGATATTGTTTTGACTTTTATACATTCTGACATATGAAAGGTTCTAGCCAGCTTGAAGAATAAAAAGTAATGATTTTCTTTGTTTAGAACCAAAATGGCCGCCGTTGCCGGGCGGCGTTACATCAGACTAGAATGATTCTAATCTTGTAAAAACGGTTAAACTTGGGATTTTGTTAAAATATTAAAAAAAAAAGAATTCCCTTTATTCATCCCTTAGGGGAAATTTGTCTTTCTAGGGTCTAATCCAAGGGAAGACTGGAATAACCCAGGCGTCAGCCGCGGTGCAGAGCCGCAAATTGAGCTAGGGCGAGGTGACGTACTCAAGGCCACACAGGGCAGCGGGAAATCGAGCTCAGCACCTTTCGGGTAGGAAGCAAAGACCGTACCGCTGAGCCACGATACCCCAATTTCCAGGTTTGAGAGTTCTTGAGAAGTTGGGGGTCTTTTTAATTGATCGTGACCAAAAGTTTTAAATGTGTTTTTCTTTTTCAGGGTGGGACAGAATGGTCGTGGTAGATTTGAATACTAGACGTCTATAGTATGGCAGCGTCAGATGAGAGTAACATTGACAACTTGTTAATCCAGGAAAGAACCTTTTCCAGGACTCGCCTTTACGTCTTCTAGAGCGTAACTCTTTACCCACATTCTCTCACCGTATTCATTGTAAAATGAGTACCTGGCGGTTAACAGTATTGTATCTGTCCGAAAAAAAAATACAATATCGCCTAACAGGCGTCATGTCACGTCCTACATGTTAAGTGTTGCTGTTGGCCAGGGACCCATTTTAAATCGTTTTGAGCACGCTTAGTAGATATTGCACTATTAAAAAGCTCAAGTTTTTTTACGACCAACCAGTCTGAAGTCGAGTGTCATACCACAAAATCACATAGCCGTAGAAATGGGGCTCTCTTACAGAAACATGGAATGGGCACAGTTTCAGACACCATTAGAACAAGACGTTGGGGTGGCTTGGATATATCAGAGGTATGCCAGCGTGCTGCATCCCAAGAACGGCGTTACGTTGGACTCCACAAGGAAAAAAGGAACAGGGGTAGACTTAATGAAACCCAGATAAGAACTGTACAGGGAGAACTGAAAGCCCAGAGAAGAGCTGCTAGACCTACCCATACCATGCACCCAACGTCCTCTGCCGTTTTTTTATTCGAGCTAGCGTCTCTTCTCTTTATTCTTAGTAGGTTGTCCGTGTCGGACGTCTTTATCCGGAAGACGGCAGAGGACGGCAGTGCCGGGTCGTAGGAGTCAGTCTCCGGTGTGGGTTAGCCCTTAGCCAAGAGCATACTATCTATAATAATACGAAGCAACGACAATCCCCGTTTAGTTAGTGTTGCAGATGTATCCCTTTTACACAAAGATGGAATATCTCTGTTACGCCACAGGGCAGGGCAGGGGTGAGTAGATCGAACTAGCAGCTTCCTAGTTAACAGTGCTAGTAGACAGGTACTTTCTGCTCACACCAGCACCGATGAATGAGACCTAGCGTGAGAATGGAAGCGCGTGAGTTGTGTTTGTACGACTCCGTTTGAGATTTGAAAGCCATCTTTTATTCATGCGTTTGCGTCTTCGGCACGGACCTCTTTTGATTTCCTATTAATTTTATACGGAGGTCAGATCCCGTGAAAAATACGATGTAAAAACAAAAAAAACAAAAAACAAAATAAAACAAACCAACAACACAAAATATAGTGAAAAAAAAAAATACAATATAAAAGAGGAAAGACGTGTAAAATAGGGGAGAGAACTAGAAAAATGCGATGAAGAAAAATAGTGGAAAATATCCTTGAAAAAAAGGGGGAAAAAAGGAGGAGTGGGGGGGGGGGGGGGGGGGGGGGGGGACTAAAAAGGGTTTGAGTACTCCTCGTAAATGCAGTGATGCGTGCAGGTTTTTGAGTGGAAGTGAGTACTGACGACGAATGTGAGATTGATAATGTAACTGTTTTTGCTCGTACATGCATCGCGCTTTTGCATGGCTTTCCAATGGGACTGTTGCATGCAACCACCAAGGGGATAAACGTGATAAATCCGTATGGTGAAATGGCCGAGTCGATGAGGTATTTGCAATGACATTTGAAGGGACCAGTGTTCTAGCCCTGCTTTCGGAATCTTCCGGTCAGACCGGTAACCAGAATGTCTGAGGTTCGATCCCCAGTCGAGGTAGACTGATTTTTTTGGGATGTTATTTTTCTTGTCTTGTTCTTTCTTGCTTTGTCTGGCACCTTTCATAACCTTGTTTAGTTCCTGATCTTACATCGATGCCTGTTCCTTAATGTCTTAACATTTTATTACGAAGTAAGCATTGGAATTGAACCCACAAGGCCAGCGGTTGCCCTCCAACAACCTTTCACGGCGGCATATCTGGACAGTGACCTGAAGACCGGCCATCAAGATATCTTTGGGAGAAGCAAAAAAGGTGCGCAAAAGCGTTTTCCCCCACAAGAATGCAACTATAAGCCGATCAAAGCGGGACTCAAACCCAGGATCTTCCGATCCGAAGGCGAGTTTCCCAACCACCAGACTACATATTATGTAGTGCGGCTATGTGGTCTTGTGGTATGACACTCGCTTTCGGATCGGAAGCTCCTGGGTTCGAGCCTCGCTCGGCGAATAGTTGAGTCCTTGGAAAAGGCTCTTTACTCACATTCTTTCACCGTACTCAGGTGTAAAATGAGTACCGTTTACAGCGTTGTCTCTGTCCGAAAAAATTGTAATATAGCCTAACAGTCATTATGTCTCGTCCTACATGTTAAGTGTTTCTGTTGGCCAGGGACCCTTAGTAAAGCGCTTTGAGCACGTTAAGTGGATATTGCGCTATATATATATAAAAGCTCCAAAAATGCTCAAATATTAAAAGAATTGCGTCGAAAAGTACATACAGCATCATAATTAATTTGTGGAGTTCAAAAATAGCCTTCAAGATGGTAGGAATCAACAACAACTACCTGTTGTCTACACAAGAAAATCAATCAAACAACAGGGGACAAACAACAAACAAACAAAGTGTTTAGCCAACTGCACTCAGACACCTCACCATCTCCATCATCATCAACATCGTCATCATCGTCATCATCATCATCATCGTCATCATCATCATCATCTAGGCAGTGGTTACGTAGCCCCCGGCGGTGACTACTCACGAACCCTGCGTACCAAGACATGGAGTGACGTCGGTACGTATCCGAATCTGCTCTCCTGTCTCAAATTGAAGAGTGGTTTTCCAAAACCCCCTAACTCTGTTTTTCCCAATTTGAAATATCGAGGATTATGTCCCCTAATATTTCTCTTTCGGCCTATTATATTATCATAATATTTAAACTTCAAATTCACACAAATCTAAGGGAATTTCTTGTGCCATAATTTTAATCCTTAAAAATAATATTTACGTTTCAATTTTTCTCATGGATGGAAAATCTCAAAAAGTAGAAAAATCGACTTAACGAGATTTAGAAAAGCAGCCTTCAATTGGGCAGAGTTTGATTATATGCATTTACGTATGCATGAGACATCGATCACTTAACCCCAGGAGCATCCAGCGACGCACACACGGACGGGCAGGCCTATCAGTCATCTATAAGTCATTTGAGGGACTGGGGCCAATTCTATTTTCCCACAGTTATCAGCTTTTAAGAGGTGAACAGAAACCCTGGAGGCATTTGCGTGTAGACTGGGACTTTTTAACAACTTGTACTGGTGTAAATTAGACAACAGTCAAATGCACAATACACAACAACAACAACAACAACAACAGCAGTAAAAAAAAACCCTAACAACAACCAAAAAAAACAAAACAAAAAAAAAACAAAAAAAAAAACAAACAAACAAAACAAACAAACAAAAAGAAAACCAAAATAAAAACAAAATAATAAAACAAAACAAAAGAAAAATTAAATGTAAGTACAAATAAGCTCATTGTACCTAAAAACACCCGACAAAAAAAAAAACACATGCCAAGGAAAAATAAGAGACAAAATAGAATAGATATTCAAGAAGATATTCAATAAAGATGATGGTATTGATGATGATGATGATGATGATGATGATGATGATGATGATGATGATGATGATGATGATGATGATGATGATGATACTAATAACAACGATTGAATATAATAAATAGAGCCACATTTTTAATTTCAATTTTATCCCAAAAAAATATGAGCAGAAATATTTTATATTAATGTCATATTAGCAAAATCACATGTCCCCCCCCCCCCCCCCCCCCCCCCCCCTTTTTTTTTTTCAATTTTTGGTACACATTAATGTCAAATCTGCTTCTATTTCATGAATTCAAATGGTTTGAAAAACGAGCAATGACAATTTGAATCTTTTACCTTTAAAAACGACTGAGTGAGTCTTAGGGATTTAAAAAAATGTTAAAACTTTAAATGATAAATGAGAAAAGTGGATTTTATAGCATAATTTTCTTAATTTTCCATTTTTGTCCATGTTTTCAAAATAATATATTATTTTGTATTTTCCAAGAGTTTTGTGATCTAAAAATAATCGGAAAATGAGGAGAAATGATTAAAGATAAAATTTACGATAACAAAAAAAACATAGGGGCAGCGTGACTCAGAGGTACGGTCCTAGCTTCGTACCCGAAAGGTACCGAGTTCGATCACCCACGCTGTTCTGTGTGGCCTTGAGCAAGTCACCGCGCCATAGCTCAATTTACTGCGCTGTCACTGCGGCTGACGCCTGGGTTATTCCAGTCTTCCCTTGGAATTTACCCTAGGGACAAATTTCTCCTTTGGGATGAATAAAGGGAATTTTATTTATTCATTTTTTTTTCAAGTTGCTAAAAGTATCAATATTTTCCTTAAATTCTGACCCATAGTCAAGTAAGTCAAACTTTATGTCGATGACCCATTAAGTGTACTTACTAGTCTATCAGAAAAAATAAATAGATGCTTTTATTCGCCTAGAGCATGGCACGCATTGGATCGTGGGAAAAGCGCTATAATATAAATGCGGTGTTTGGACTAGGAGATGAGTACTTTATGATCAAGTTATTGTGAAACGATCTTTAATCTTCGCCAGTAAACGCTTCAATTTTAAAACTGTTTTTTTTTTTCATACCTCTGATCAAAGAATCAAGTAACTTTTAAATACTGATTTAGACTAACATTGACTGGTACACGTTTTATGGAAGGCGGAAGGAAGTAAGGAAGGAAAGAAGGAAGGAAGGTTCATTTTTCTAGATAGTATTTATGTTAGACGGTGTCATTGACACAAGAAGATCAGAATACTAAATAAAAATTATATATTACTCTATAAGAGGGTTGCCAGTTTGGCGGTTTTTAAAGCTAAATCTTTTTTTTTTAAATGCCATTGTGTTTTATGGTTTGGCCTGGAAAAATACTTGGTGTGGTATGTTTACTTTA
>NC_088366.1:65569119-65596619 GCF_034508935.2 Berghia stephanieae | reverse complement strand
TAATCGATTAAAATTTGAAGCAAAACAATTTTGGCCAAAATTAAAAAAACTTTTTTTTTAAATAGTTAAATGTTGTTTTAGTTGAGTTTCGGCAAATGACATGAATTCTTAGGTATATTATCATTTCTGCTAAGTGTTGCTCTTTGCTTTTGGGCCTCTGGTAAAGACCTTTGGGCATAAACGAATATTGGCCAAACAAAAGCTCATTATTTTTAATAACCGAACCGAGGTTACATTCAGCTTTATCACTGACTCCCAATACAGAAACAGGAATATAAACTCTGTCTATAAAAGACTAGGATATCTACTAACTTATCTACTCAATCAAACTTCACTTCCAGTTTGGGCACTTCCGTTTTGTAATAAGAAAAAATACCGCCAAACTCTGACAAAACACGTTTTAATAATTTTTTGGCCAGAAAAAAACTCACACTTTTACTTGAGACAGCTGTTGTTTAAATGGCTCCAAACTTGTAAAAATTATCAAAATATCTCACATTGTAGACTACGTTAAGGAAGTCTTGGGGGTAGGACTTTTTAAAATAAGGTTTGACAAGATAGGAGGTTATTCTAATCAAGAAAAATTTAAAGGAATTATTTTCTGAAAAAATAGCTTATAAAAAAATCTTGTTTTGGTTGAGTTACGGTAAATGACAAGAATGCTTTGGTAATACCCATACTATCGTTGCTGATAAAGGCCGACACCTCTCTAGACAAAGATGACGTGATAATCACGTAACTGTAAACGTGGCTTCTTTGTGTTACAAATCTAATACCAACAATCACACGTCTTAGAACGGGGAGTTTAAACGACAATTAATCTATCTGTGTGTTTTTTTATTATTGTTATCATTGTCTTAAATAATAATTATAATAATAATAATAATAATAAAATATAACAATAAAGTAGAGATGCCAACTTGAAATTTTAAAGATTCGTAGTTTCCAAGGGGAAAAAAAATGAAAAAGTCACTATAAATAGATTTACAAAGCACTAAATTTCCACCACCATGATTCACAAATGCTCCAAAGTCCTGAATATATCATCTAAACAACAAAATTTTTCTTTTCAACAAGATTTATCGAGTCAACTAGGCGAATGCGATTCTGTAGCTCTGCCATTGTTTTTAAAAACACAGTATATGCAATGTTAACCAACTACCACATACGGTTTCCCTTCAATAAAACGTCAGAACTGCAGTCAAAAATTCGTGTTTCTACTAATTTTTCGTAATACTAGGCAGGTCTGATAAAGTAAATATTCTTGCTGCTTTGTACTTCGTTTGTACTGGGGAAAATAGCGGGTTTTTTTGTTGTTGTTGTCACGTTTATCTTTCGAATCACGTGATAAGTCAGTATATTATAAGTAATGTTATACATTGTTGGCTTTGTTAAAGTACACAAAGGAATCTAGACATTGGAATTCCAAATAGAGAAAAAAATTTAAAACACACTAACAAAATTAATACTCTTCAACTAACAGCAAATATGTGAACTTTCCTATTCATGCGGTTCTTTTGAGTGGTGATAGTACTATGTATTGTGGTACATTCTGTCTAGGTGTAGCGCTGTGAGTATTTTTTAGATTCTCCATGCTGTATAGATTAATCATTGCATTATATTGCATTGCATTGCACTGCGTTACATTTCATGGCATATACATGACACTGCATTACATTGTGTTAAATTTCATTGCATATACATAACATTACGTTACGTAACATTTCAGTGAATCACATTATATTGTATAACGTTACATTACATCAAATATTAATGAAGTTTATTATATATTGAAGCTGTTATATTCATTTCTGTTAATTATCCTTTACAGTCCACAGCTTCTAGAAACTTAGCACAACTTTCTACATAATGGCCACATTTGATTTAACTTTCATCTTATATGAAAGGCTTAAAATTCAAAATAACACTCAGGCTCATCACATTATAATACCGAATAGAGACGATCGGTTACAGGGTATGTATCCAATCATCTAGAAAAGGTATTCATTCTGGATGAATCTGACCACAAAAAGTAAATTCAGAATTAAAATGATAAATGAATGTAAATAGAGTTAATTATACTACAAAAATTGAATATTATTGACACTTATTTATGTATTAGATATTCAATTCTCAATATTATCAATTAATTGACATTGAATACTATTTATATAATCAGTAAATTGTATCTATGCATATAAGCTACACAGAGCATTTAAAGGTTTTTAGAACATATTGCGACACAATACGATACGATACGATAAAAAACTGTGTCTTTATTTTCCATTGAATTCCATTAGAATTTATGTTGTTGCTAATTTCCTCTTATCTAGTTTTTAGTTACAAGTCTTTATTCCTGATTTTCTCAGGCCATCTGATACAGAGTATGTTTCGAAGACATCTGTTGTGAACGTTTGGACAAAGAGCGTGATCGCTCTCCGTGTTTCTGAGACAGACAGAACGACTGGTTTTACGTTAGAGTTGTGGATTCTGAATGGGTTTTTCAGTGATACATTTGTTGATTTCCATAGAACAGGTCTCAACAAGAAAATGGGGCAGCGTGGCTCAGAGGTACGGTCTTTGCTTCGTACCCGAAAAGTACAAAGTTCGATCATCCGCCGCTGAGCTGTGTGGCCTTGAGCAAGTCACCTCGCACTAGCTCAAATTGCGGCGTTGCATTGCGGCTGACGCCTGGGTTATTCCAGTCTTCCCTTGGCATAGAGCCTAGAGAAAATTTGCCCTATGGGATGAATAAAGAGAATTTTAATTTTAATTTTAATGTTTTAATTCAAAATGGAAATGGCTTAGTCACACTTTCAGAAAACCAACAACAGACATTAGGAGGCAAGCTGTGGACTGGAACACTCAGGGGAAAATGAAGGTTGGGATGCCAAAGACAACATTGAGAAAGTCTTGTGAGGAGGAGGTGAAGTTGGCTGGAATGTCCTGGGGAGAGATGAAGCAGAACACGGTGGAGATGTATTGTTGAAGTCCTGTGGTCCCCAAGAATACGGAATAATGGACATCTTGCTTCTTGAAGCTCGAAGGAAATATTAACGATTGTAAGCTTCAATATATTAGACTAAGACAGATACCGTGGACGTTTCGGGTTTCCCCTATATCAACAAAACAATATGAATGAAACACTAAGGATTGTTTTTGAATGGCATTGTCGCCGATTTAGTCCAATCTGATAAGCTATACAAAATTAGCCGCCATGTTTGAACAAAGCCAGTTCTTATGTTCGTCTGACGGTCTGGAACCGTTTGACATCATCGGAGATAATAACGTGTGATATCGGCACGATCTTTAAAGAAATGTACATGGAAGAGGTTGATACAAGGGGGGAATAACAATGGCAGGTAGCCGTAAACGAAAGTGAAACTAGGGCAAACCGGAACTGCTTGAAACGGAAACGAAAGTTCAAAACTACAAGCATAAACACTCAGAGAAGTTGATTATTTGGATATAGTATCGGATATCGCAGAATGAAAAAAAAAAAAAAAGCAAAAAGAAAAACAAAAACAAAAAACAAAAAAAAAACAACAAATTAGAATAAAGACATATTCCAAAATGATAATCAGCCTTTGAAAAGTCATAACATTATATTTATAGATACTAATTAATACAAATAAAAATTCATACTGCAACAGATACATGATTCCCCTCGTAGCCAATTGTGTCTATTTGGCCACGCACTTGATGATCTGGCAGCCGTATCGTCCCCCCTCCTCCCACCCCCCCCCCCCCACACACACACAACTCTCATTAAAATATTTTTAAAAAGAGAAGATGAAGACAAACTTAATCGAAGTCGTGAAGCGAATATACACAATTATTATTATTATCTTTTATTATTTTGAGCGAAAAAGAAATTATCTTCCTAACAAACTGAAGGTAAAGCCGATGAAACAACAACACACCAAGACAATAGAAATAAAATCAACCTGGATACAAATCAAATTACACGACATGGCTGACTGTGAGTTTATTTCAAAAGATTGTAACTACACATTTTGTCGAAAATGAATCATCAATACTTTAATAGTCCTGCAAATTAGGGCACATTTAACGATCTGCTGTTTACCATATCGATGTCAATAAAGACAATGCTGTTAATATTCTTTTTAAAATTCGTTTCGAACGACGTGCACTTGTTTGTAGGTCTGATAACCCAAAGTGTGGGCTCATTGTTTCAATGGAAATCTCAAAAACTGATGCAACATATTGTTCATTAAAATATTATAACACTGAGACCATAACATGTTGGGACATCAGACTGCTGGTTTGAGAGTATTTCTACTATATCAATGAGACCATAACAATTTTAGTTATCAGACCTGCAAATAAGTTACACGTCAATGTTAGCCGACAGCTGGGGCGATTTTAAAGCGTATAATTAATTCTCTTGCACATAAACTCACAATTTGAAAGTTATAGAGTTCTGATCTTTGAAATGAAAACTCCGTCTTTTGTCTTCTCTGTTCATTTTCATCAAAGAAGAAACCTCATTACGACATAGTAATTACAATATACTAGATAGAGACAAACCTGGAACATCCATTTATAAAGTCGTTTCTTTCTATGTTAATTTAATGATAAAAACATTTATTTTTAACCTTAAAATGAAAGATCTAGGCTCATTAGGTAAATTATTTTCTATCTTTTTTTTTCTTCCTTTCTACGGCGCTCTGATTGTAAATTATGTATTGCTGAAAGATAAAAGGATTATTTATTTTTGTTTAGTGTTTTAAAAAATTGTATTTTATTTTTTAAAATTTAGTTTTAGTTGTTTTTTTATATTTGCGTGTTTGTTTTAGGAGTTTTACTGTTTTTGCGACACTTTTAGGTCATAATATCAGTACTAATGAGAAAAGGAAAACGGTGTGATGGTCATAACAAAACCTTGTAATAGAGAAGTTTATCAGCTCATACGTATCACGTATCACGCAACACCCATCACGCATCACGTATCTATCACAGTTATTCTCATCACGCGTAAAAAAATAGTGCCGTTATGCAATTTGTGATTGGATATCACAATGTAGACATTTCCATGTCTTATATTATAAGAATCACATATCGACACAATTTTTATGTATAATGAAATCTTTATGTAATTGATACGTGATGAGTGATGCGTGATACGTGGTGCGTGAAACGTATGATCTGCTTACTTACTTACTTATCCTGTGGTTCCTTGGAAGAACATAATAAGGTGCCAACAAAGTTCTTCCAGGCATCTCTGCCCTGGACTAGCAACCCGCTCAGCTCATTCCATGTCTTTCCAACCTCTTCCATCTCCTCTTCAACTGTCCTCCTCCAAGTGCCCAATGGTCTGCCTCTCTTTCTCTTTCTCTTTCCCGGTGGGGACGCATCTTAGTGCTGTGTAAGGCAGTCTGAACTTGTTTCATTCGGAGAACGTGCCCCAGCCATTTCCATCGTCTGTGCTTGACTTCATCCGCAATGTTTTTCATTCTTGTGCGCCTGGAGATTTCATCGTTGATGATATATACTGTTGTCAACCAAGTTTCAGGTTTCTGCAGAGGCTTCTTCGTTCAACCCCTCTGAGGCGACCCTCTGTGATCTAAACCCCCAAAAATGAAGACGTGGACATTGACTCGACATAGCGGTATTCAAACGCAGTAAAAATCAAGAGAATTTTCTGTGAAATCTGTTCGTGTTCTGATCCAACTATGCATCTCGTCTCAATGTTATGTGGCCCACCGTCACAAAACGGTATTATTTTGGGGTGGCTTGGATGATGAAATATAAGTTTATAGTAATAAATATGAAACTTAGGATAGATAATTAATACCCTGAATGTTTTGGAAGTTAAACATTTCCACTGTGAGTCTAAGGTGCCTAGTAGAGAAGTTAGTAATAATAATAGTAATAATAATAATAATAATAATAATAATAATAATAATAATAATAATGATAATAAATAATAATAATAATAATAATAATAATAATAATAATAATAATAATAATAATAATAATAATAATAACAATAATAACAATAATAATAATAATAATAATAATAATAATAATAATAATAATAACAACAACAATAATAATATTACGATTTATTAAGATTGTTTCAATATCATCGTATAAGGCTTTGAATGATAATACTATAAAAACTCTAATTAACCTTTTAGAAGATTAGATAATATAAGTTAATACAAGTACAGCACACTTGATATCCCGTAAATTTCATACTTAAGACTAGAAAGTTAGCTTTGTTTATGTTGTCAAACCCGACTCAATACATCATTGAGGATATGGGTCACACATAGCATTAACTCTATTATATCTATCTATCTAGATGTCAGTAAATATGTTCACTTCCTCAATTTGTCGTCCCAGTTTGTACATCCAAACATCAATACCATAATGTAGTACAGTGTTGACTACAGAGTGTTTGAAAACAAGTTTACAGACAAGAGACTGAAATAATCCACATGTTTTGGAAAACCAAAATACTGACATTCTCTGAGAAAAATAAAACGTATTTAAAACTTTTGGCCAGAAATCAGATTTGCCTACAAATATCGATCGATTAAAGTAAAGCTTAGCTTGGCAAAACTCTCAAATCTGGGACTTCCAAGATGAGGGCCATTTTAAACGATCGATATTTGTAGGCGGATATGTTTTCTAGCCAAAAATTTTTAATATGTAATGTTTTGTTTTTTCTTTTTAAGTATCTATGGTAGAATTCTATGGGTTTCAGTAAGTATGTTCGTCTCCTGACCAATTTGTCGTCTCAATAACATAATATTATAAATATACAATGTATAGTATGTTTGAAACCACGTTACAAAAGAAGAGATTGGACCAATCCAAGGGACTTTTCTACAGCAGACCAGATTTCTATCCGGGTCTCAGTAATTAAATATGTTTCAACTCCTCAATAAATTATCGTCCCAGTTTTTTTAATACCGAATCAGCAATAATGTTATAGTACATCACAATGTACTATCATATATTTGAACACACATTACCAAACTAGAGACTGAACTAATCCTAAATACTTTTCTACAACAGATTTCTATCTAGGTCTCAGTCAATATGTTTCAACTCTTCAATAATTTGTCGCCCCAGTTTTGATACGAAAATATCAATAACATTATAGTATGTCAGAATGTACTGTATGTTTAAACACAAATTAGCAAACAAGAGACTGAACTAATCCAAAGGACCTTTCTACAGCAGATTTCTATCTAGGTCTCAGTAAAGATGTTTCAACTCTTCAATAATTTGTCGTCCCAGTTTGTATAACAAAACTTCAATAACATAGTAACATCACAATGTCCTAGTTTTGATAACATCGTACAATGTACAGAAAACACTTTACAAAACAAGAGACTGAACTAATCCAAACATCGAGATGACTTGTCAACTTATGTATTTTTCTATTCAAACCAGTAAAGAGGCGACACGGAGGACGTTTTGTCTATTATCGACTGTTCAGCTTATTCCGGTAATCGATTTTATGTCAATCATTTTCTCATCGTAGTACTTAGTAAGTCTACAGTTGTAGGTCGTGAATTGGCACGGACTATTTTGTAGATAGTTAGACACGGTATTTTTAAGTAGATTATCTTTTTAACCCTCTCCTTACCTATTGCAGGAAAATCGTCTCATTCGTTAGGATACAGCCAATTTTTCTTATTCAAATTTCTTTTGTACATCATAAAATTTTAATAAAATGAACAGTGTTTTGTAGAGCATGTTCTGCTAAAGAAATTATTTATCACAAGAACTTAGCTCTACTGTTATTGTGTTTGAGAAATAAGAATATATTTTTGTGTTAGTTGGGTGTGAAATTTTGGGGAAAATCCTGAAAATGGCTGGTAAGGAGAGAGTTAACCTTGTTAGAATATGGATTTTTACACGACTTGCTTGCAAACAATTTGCTGTTACAATTTCAAAGATCGGCTACAGACATTGTAGGATTGAGGAAGAAACGAAAAGCAATGACAAACCAATAAAATCAATTTTTAAAGAAATGGGACAGCGTGGCTCGGCGGTTACGGTCTTTGCTTCGGACCCAAAAGGTACCCAGTTCGACTACCCGCCTCGTTGCGTGGCCTTGGGCGAGACACCTCGCGGCGCTGCACTGCGGCTGACGCCTGGGTTTATCCCAGTCTTCCCTTGGAATAGACCCTAGAGACAAATTTCCCCTTGGGGATGAATAAAGAGAGTTCATTATCTTATTTTTTTTAACGTTTCATTTATTCCGTCAACAGGGCGTATTGACTCTTATTTCCAATCTGAAATGTAATACTCGCGGCGTTCACTTCAAGACCTCCTTGGGGTACCAGGTTTAAATTTGAAAGTTTTTGACACGATGAGAGTCGTTTTAAACGAAATATCATGAATTTATGTCTTTATTGTTTTTTTTTTGTTGTTGGCTGAAGAAGGGGTTTTAGCCCGAAACGTTCCGTGTTTGGTATTTTTGTTCTTTTTTTATGAATCTGTTATATTCATTTTTTGTATATTCCTAATTTTCGTCAAATACGCGGAATAAATAATAGGAAACACGTGTTAACGCTGTGTTGAGATATTGGTTTCAAACAAGATTCGTCGCCGTTGAAAAATTTAATAAATCAACGCCAATTTTGGCGATTATTATAAAAGTATTAAAAGACAGCATTATGTGTGTTCTAAGTTTACCGTCTTCATTCAATTTGACGCTATTACGGTGGTGACTTCGTGTGATGTTCATTTTTTTCTTTTCTTTTTTCTTTTCACGCTAAAAAGGATGAAAACGAAAAATATTATAAAAGAAAGTTGAAGCTAATGCCATGATAATAGGTTTTTATAATACAATTTGAATGACTACAGGGAAAAGTAATGCTTTTCATTTGTAATCCATTCATCTTGTGCCATGATCTGGTGATAAAACATGATACCATAACACCAGTGCACATTATATATACAAACAAACCAACAAACAAACAAACAAACAGACAAAAACAATAATAAAAGTTGTGTTTGTGACGGAAAATATGAAAAGAAATACAATTCAATATATGCACAAGGGCAGATAAACGAACTCGCTTCATTACCCATGAATTAAAACGTTAACTCTTCCCGTGTTTTATCTCCCCTTGAATTAAGGTGGCGGCATATTGGGATAATTACTGCAGCAAGCGACGGATATAAACAGAATACATGGAATTAACAACTCTCGTATTGGAAACCTCGATAAATGGGAACCTTAAAAAAAACAAACGTGTGTTTTCATAATTCATATTAATATTTTTAAAATTATTCCCGATAGCATCCGAGATATAAAATAAGATACACTTCTACCATTATCCTATCATTAGTAGTAGTAGTAGTAGTAGTAGTAGTAGTAGTAGTAGTAGTAGTAGTAGTAGTAGTAGTAGTAGTAGTAGTAGTAGTAGTAGTACTAGTAGTAGTAGTAGTAGTAGTAGTAGTAGTATAGTAGTAGTAGTAGTAGAAGTAGTAGTAGTAGTGGTAGTAGTAGTAGTAGTAGTATAGTAGTAGTAGTAGTGGTAGTAGTAGTAGTAGTAGTAGTAGTAGTAGTAGTAGTAGTAGTAGAAGTAGTAGTAGTAGTAGTAGTACTAATACTACTACTATACTACATAATAGTAGTAGTAGTAGTAGTAGTAGTACTACTATACTACTACTGCTACTATACTACTACTACTACTATACTAGTAGTAGTAGTAGTAGTAGTAGTAGTAGTAGTAGTAGTAGTAGTAGTAGTAGTAGTAGTAGTAGTAGTAGATAGTAGTAGTAGTAGTAGTAGTAGTAGTAGTAGTAGTAGTAGTAGTAGTAGTAGAAGTAGTAGTATTAGTAGTAGTAGTAGTAGTAGTAGTAGTAGTAGTAGTAGTAGTAGTAGTAGTAGTAGTAGTAGTAGTAGTAGTAGTAGCCTATGGCTACACCTCCAAATTCATTTCGTCAACCCAGCTTCGAAAGTCTTCCTCCGCCCTAAGGACGCCCTGTGAATGATCATCACGTTGTCGTCGTACAGGAGCTTGCGTGCTGCCATGACCCTGAAGGTGATACCAGCCTAGATCCAATCCTGCTGGAACAGTCAGCTGAAGATGAGTAGCCAGACCAAGAATGATCCAAACCGTCGTCCAGACAAGGTTCTTCCTTCTCCAGGACCCACACCTCCAACTCAATGAAATCCTATCATCTATACAACCAAAAGTCGACTAAACGTTCTCAAGGAGTTATAGAAATAATGTTACGTCATATTTTGACGCCACTGATAAAATAATCGACAAATGACATGCGACCAAAGGGAGATAATGTTTTATCTCGAACATAACTAATATCTTTCTATGTCCCGTCCTACATGTTAAATGTTGCTGTTGATCAGGGACCCCTTGTAAAGCGCTTTGAGCACATTTAGTGGATACTACTCTATATAAAAGCTCAATTTTTTTTTCTAATGGGACGGTTTTCAATCGACATCGATGGCTTTGTGAATACACACACACACACACACACACACACACACACACAATCCTAACCCGTGCCGGTACTTTATAAAAAAAGAAGTAGAAAGACATATAGGGACACACCATGACCTAGGCGTAGTCCAGACCCTATAGAGAGTAAGGGGGTTGAGAACCTGAAATATATGCTCAATGATGTGGGTTTCTTCTATGAAGACTTTTCACTTCAGCTCTACCCGGCTTCTTGTTTCTAGAATCAAATTGCTTTCCAATGATTTTATCTACAAAATGATCCATGAAACTAGGCAAAAATCGACCCCCCCCCCACCCCCTTTTCCCATATTATATATAGTATGCGCTCGGTTAAGAAGCTCACAACATTGCCGTCCCGAAGTATAATGGACCAACACACAAAACTATGTGTAACCTTGAACGTTTATAGTCTGGTTAATACAGTTTAGTGAGAATAACTCATAAACGCGGATGACAAAAAGCAATAACAAAGACCTGAGTGACGTCAACTCCAATCTATCTATATAGAGTTTTTGTATTAAAACCGCAAATATGAAATATCAATTATCGGGACACGATCATTTAATTTATGTTGTTTCCCATTTAAGCAGATTTTTACAAGATTACCATAATAATCATAATGAACGATGGGTGAAGTTTAAGAAATTTAAATGATATTCAAAAATATATAAAGACACTTTCTCCTTGTATTTTTCACCAGTTTCTTTTCGCAGGTACATCAAAAATGGGGGCTCATCGTCCTGCCTGGGTCGTTTATATTTTGTCCGCCTTGTCGCGTTCATCAGACACGCGAATGAGACGTAATGAAGTCGTTTAGAACAGGCGTATTAACCAGTGAGCTACTCTACTCCGGAAAGACACGTATTCACAAATTTGGTCAGAAAACTCGTCCTTCAAATATCGATCGATTTAAATGACATTTATCTTGGTAAAAACTCTCGAACCTGGGACTTCCTAAAATCTTCCTTTAAGTCCAAGGGTTTGAACATTTTTACCAAGTTGAGGGTCATTTAAACCGATTGACATTTGGGGACGATTTTTATGGCTCAATTTTTAAATACATGTCTTTCTGGAGTAAGCAAACATCACAGGCTAAAATTGAATTAAGCAAACGGGAAGATGAGACACGAGCGAGATGGATTCGCTGAAATCGTATTATTTTTTAAATTTTATATTATTCTTTTAACGTTTTGTGATAAGCATGGAATGTAATTTGGAATGTAACAGATTTAACGAAGTTATTTACATGCTCTCGCGTTCTTGAAATTATGAATGGAAGTGAGTTGAAATAGAATGCGGTTAAATTTACTCATGGGGCGCTGCGCATGCGTAAACCCTGATTGCCGAGCGGCGCTTTAACACATTTAGAAGTTTGTACAATTCAAGTAATTATGTAACTTATTGTTTCGGAAAGGTACTGAGCAAAAATTGACTTTACAGTATATAGATAGTATGATCTTGGCTAAGAAGCTCACAACATTGCCATGCGGAAGTATAGCGGCCCAAAACACAAAACTATGTGTAACCTTGAACGTTTATTGATAGAATGAAGTTGACGTCACTCTGGTCTTTGTTATTGTTTTTTGGCATCCACGTTTATGAGTAATTCTCACAAGACTAGTCTCCAGACTATAGAATACAAACAGTCCCTAGCCCACATCAATGTTTTATATGTAGGACGAGAGATGACACTAGCTGCTGTTAGACGATATTACATTATATTTTTTCGGATAGAGACAACGCTGTTAACGGCCATTTACTCAATTTATATCTGAGTACGATGAGAACATGTGAGCAAAGGGCCTTTTCCAAGGACTCGACTATGCGCCGCTCAGAGAGGGAATCGAATCCAGAAGATTCCGATCCGAAGACAAAGGCCCAATAAAATAAAAATAAATAAATTAAATTCCATTTATTCATCTGATAGGGGACATTTGTCTCTAGGGTCTATTCCAAGGGAAGACTGGAATAACTCAGTCTCAGTTCAGTGCCGCAAGTTGAGCTAGGACGAGATGACTTGCTCAAAACCACACAACGCAGTGGCGGGTGTTCGAACTCGGTACCTTTCGGGTACGAAACAAAGACCGTACCGCTCAGCCACGCTGCCTCTAAGGGCCGAGGATCGTGTTTTGTTTGTTTGTTTTTTGTTGTTTTTTTTTTTGTATTGTTACATGAGCCGTATCATTATTTACTGTTAAAATTCCCATTGTATAACATAATCAAAAACTAACATACACAATAAGACAGTTACTGAAATCAAGAATACTGTAATTTGGAGTTATGTGTGAATTTGTAATGAGATCATTGACGACCCAGACGCTGATATGCATAATGACGCTGCGGTCATCTGTGAAATATGTCTGGGCATTCGCTTGCCCGTATTAATACGGGAAAACCCGATTTCACTAAAACATAATAACAAAAATAACACGAGACGAACCTATCATCTTTCGTAAAAATAAAAAAAAAACCCCCAAAAAAATAGAAGTGAAGGAAATATTTTCTCCCCCACGTACCCTGTTATAATAGAAATAAATGTTGATGCATTTTTCCCAAAATAATAATTCTAAAGGAGGTACCGATAGCTCAGTTGGTAGAGCACTCGCTTCCCACGCAAAAGGACCAAGATCGATCCCAGGTGCAGTTGATATTTTTTTCTGACCCCTCTGTATGTCCAACCAGCAGTGAACGGTTAGCGGAGTCTGTTAGATTTGGCGGAAAGTACTTGGCGATAGACAGAATCATTGCACAAAACGCGTTTTGTTACTTTCACGTCAAAGCTCCTTGATTTCCTCACTCTGACCATATTGACAATAAACTCAATTTTCTTCATCTATAGAGTGGTTGGAAACACAAATGTATTATTCCACCCCTCTCCCTACATAGTACCTAACGCGTAGTGATATCATGTTTACAATAATAATTTGTGACGTTAGATTATCAAGCGTAATTTTCACCCAAAAAATCAGATTCTTTAAAAAGAAGTTTTATTTGAATGTTCTTGTTTTTTTAAAGATATCTTTTTATTCAAAGGTGACGAAATCGGAAGCGATTGAGGGGCAGAATAAAAGATGTTTTACACGCTTGCATTTGGGAATTGGAACTTTGTTCCCAAAGCGCAGTCGCAAGCTCGTGCTGCGGTTGAGGACACGTCCGGAATTCCAAAAAACAAGAGTGTAAGAATCATATACTATTATATTATTGAAATACCGTAACGTGTCAATGAATAAACCTAGATAATTAAGTTTTGTTCTGTAAAGCATTCGTATTTATTCTAGTTAGTTTCCAGGAAACAGTTAAGGTACCGCTTTTAAAAAAAAGTTAAACAACTCACATAATCTATGGTTTTTACGTATGAATTTTCTCAATTTGCATCTAAAATTTTTGAATAATAAATAGAGCAGTCGACTTTTACTTAGTGAGCTGCTGTGGGTTGTTGAAATGAAAGTAGCAATGGAAAATAAACATCAAATAAAGCAAAAGAGGATTAACAATAATTACGTGCGGCTATGCAGTATTTCAGGTCGGAAGGTCCTGGGTTCGAGCCTCGCTCAGCGCATAGTTGAGTTATTGGAAACGGCTCTTTACTCACATTCTCTCACCGTACTCGGGTGTAAAATGAGTTCCTGACCGTAATATCGCCTAACGGAAGTCATGTCTCGTTCTACTTGTTACATGTTGCTGTTGGTCAGGGACCCTTTGTATAGCGATCCGAAAGCGAGTGTCATACCACTAGACCACATAGCCACACCAGAGAGGGTAAATGACATAATTTTGATACATTGTGGGATATTGGTCGGCATCAGTATTATTTCAGCACTCCATGCCTATGGACCATCTTCTTCTTCTGCTGGGGCTTTTGGTCATCCTTCTATCTCACCCCTTCGAACATTGACATCTCATCTTCCTGTCTCTTTTGATCTCTAAATCTTTTCTTTGCCCCAGGGGGTCGAAAGCATCTCTGGATATACTTTGTGAGGATTTCTTTCTCAGAGTAACTGCCTCTTTCTGATGGTATCGAACAACATTCTTCCTTTCTCACTTTCTCCAACACTTCCTCGTTCGTATGCTTGTCTGTCCATGATAGCCTCAACATTCTCCAATACATCCACGTCTCACATTCCAAATCAAAGAGCGTATAAGTTTATATCTGTCCCTGGTGGGACACGTGTGGGCTGCATCAACTCAAGAGGTCTGAGTTTCAATCCCCAGTCGAGGCCTTGGCAGGCTAATTAATTGGCTATTTCTTGTACATTTCTTTATACGTTGTTCGAACCGTTTCCTATACACTTTTTAAAATCTTTACCATTTAGTAGTGAATTAGTCTGTCTCTAAACTGTTCCGTGGTGATTGAAAATACAGCGATAGGTGGTAGGTTGTTTCACATGCGGGAAGAATGACTGTTCCTCTTTGACATTTACTTGAGCTTTTATATAGCGCAATATTCAGTAAACGTGCTCAAAGCGCTTTATAAAAGATCACTGACAAACAGTAACACGTAACATGTAGAACGAGACATGACGCCTGTAAGGCGATATTACAATTTTTCCGACAGAGACAACGCTGTTAATGGCCAAGTACTCATTTTACACCTGAGTACGGTAAGAGAATGTGAGTAAAGAGCCTTTTCCAAGGACTTAACTATGCGTTAAGCGAGGCTCGAACCCAGGGCCTTCCAATTCGAAAGCAATTGTCATACCACAAGACCACATAGCCGCACATTTCTTAACATTTCTATCATTGGACACGGATTGGTCGTCTTGGACTGTAACCGTGACACAACAGAAAACAGACATTGGTGTGAGTTATAAATATAGGAAGAGGTGTTTTTGGATGATTGGTCATGTTTTCGGTTTTGTCTGGCACCGCTAAGTTACACAACATTTCAGATTGGTATCTTTTTTCACAATTCAGTGGTTCTTTTATTTTTATTTTTATTTTTTAAAGTTAACATGTCGTGACTGTCGGCGTTGAAATCCTAATGGAGTCATAGTTAAGTTGAGTTCCCTTGACTTAGATAGTTCACTGTTTTGAGTTAATGTGTTAATGTAATGTGTGAAATCTTGATGGAGTCATAGATGAGTCATCCCCCCTTGATTTAGACAGTTCACTGGTTTGAGCCTTGCTGACGTCACCAGAATTGATTATTAACATCGGGGTTATCCTTCCCTTGATAGTTTTAACACTTAGCCGATTAAAGTTATATTTGGCAGTGATGGTTGAGACACTTTGGAAAAAAAAGAGGATCTCATGGTTTTCTATATTTAAAAGACATCAATTGATTACATGACTTGCAATTTTGTCTCCGGATAAAATTATGAGCAACAAAAAACATATAAAATTTCAAATTTTAATATCTTTTTAAGATTACTAAGGCGTTTGTCAGTTGCTTTTTTGTTTTTGTTTTTTCAAACAAGGAACCAATAATAGCCTCATTGAAGTCTGAGTTGTATCATTTTACTGCTTTCATGCTGCGGTTAGATAATCATATATTGTTATTTTGAAGTAAAATCGAATTACGAGGGAAAAGGGTAGGTGGTTTCCCGCTAACTGTAGTAAATATTATGACTTCTGAATATAGAAATTGTATCAATTAGAGATTGAATTAAGAATTTACTTGTTTGAAGGTCTCTAAAGAGACATTTATATTTTATTTAGCCTTAGACAAGGTGTGGTGATATTATTCGATTTGAATTGTTTTGAATACATGTAATGTGGTGAATGCAGACATCTTGAAAGTAGTGCTAAATTTATTTTCAGTTGATTTTGATTTAGTTTGGTCATTGCTGGTGTAGAAAAATGGTGATGAAACAAAGACCGAGTCATTGAGTAATATAGACACTGGCACGAAAAATTCCGGCTCCAAAAATCATATTTACAGAAGACATGTCAATTCACTGAACCAAAAAATATCATGATTTCCTACTTTATAAATACAAAAATGATTCTTCGTCTGTTTGCTATAATCGAATAAATCTCCTTGCACCCGAAAAATAGATTGTTTAATTATACAACGTATTGTATTATATTCTCTATAAACTTCCAAGAGTCGTTTTCGTTACATAGACAATTCGATATCATATCAATTTCACAAGCCAATTGAAGTCAACATTTTTTGTTTATACATTTCATGTTTTGTTCTAACATTTTTTTGGTATCAATCAGAGACGTCAATTTTATTATTTCAGGCATTTTTTGTCCATTTTATGTCCACGTGATGTCACGCAAATCACGTCTGTCGTCAAAGCAAGACGTCAAGACGTCAAGATTATCCATCGAGAAGACATGAATTTTGGAGCTGTAAAAGGTCATCCTAGAAACGTGCACTCCGGCTAAACCATGTGTCATTTTACACAGCAGTTAAAGGAAAATGTGAATATAAACGATATATTTCAAAAAATGTAAAAACATAAGAGAAAAAAAGACTTTAAAACGTAGCAATCCGATTTGAATGTCTCCTATTTGGACACTTGGCAGTGTGCCTCCTTTGTGAGGGGAAATTCTCATCTTATTCAACAAACAAATTTACCATCTTTAACGGGATAAATCTACAAATGTTTCGGGGATTTCATCAATCTGTTTCATTTACTTAGTAGCTGTAATCTGCCTTTTGTATTCGAGCTGATTTGAGAGGGTATAAGCCAATTTGAATTGCTTCTGGTGAGGTTTTAAAACTTTAAACTCTATGCAATTTGAGTCAAAATTGTTGCTAAATCTGGCTCAAAACCCATTCAGATGGTAATGTAAATGCAGCTTGTTATATTATGACGATAGATAATGTAAATTCAATGATATTACGTAAAAAAATAGTCATAAATTTGCTAATACGTGTGGCTAAGACAAAGGAGAAGAGCTGAAAAGTGACAAGAAAAAGTGTCGACTTTGAAGTCTACTGGTTAACATCTTGATGGTTAATGATTTATTTGGCAATATTAAACAAAAATATGGCAATCATAAAATAATAAAAAAGCCACAATTACTAAAACACGTTACTTTTGAACGACTCACAATAGGCCGAAGCTAGAAGACTGCAAATAAATGGAAGGAAATTGTTGATGAGATGGGGCTTAGAAAATGAAATACTTTGATTTATCATTTCATACGATTTGCGCATTGAAAACTCCAAACGTATTTTTAAAATGGTTATATCTTTATATTCACATTGTATATCTATATTGTTATGGAAAATTCCGAAGTATAAAAATGACTGAAATAGTTTAATATGTCGTTAAAAACAAGAAATTAAAATGGCTCATTTTGATCACCAAAAGAAACAGTACAAGAATTTACAGTTTTTGACACACTGCTGGACAAGAAAAGATAAAGTGAGGAATGAACGAAATCGAAGGTTGACTGAAGTTGAGAATGTATCAGTAAAGATGAGAGAAGATAGATTGAAATGGTCGGGATATGTTAAGAGACAAGAGAGGGAGTACGTGGAAGGAAAGTGTTGAATATACAAAAAACTTAGAGAGAAAGAGAAAAAGGGGGGCGCCTAGAGACAAGATGGATGGATAGGGTAAAGGACGATGTGAGAGAACTGGGCCTGGAGGAGGATGGTGCTATGTACCGAGATGTGGCATTCATTATGGCAACCCTACAAAATGCGGGATAAGCTGAAAGAATAATAATAATAATAATAATAATAATAATAATAATAATAATAATAATAATAATAATAATAAATAATAATAATAATAATAATAATAATAATAATAATAATAATAATAATAATAATAATAATAATATAATAATAATAATAATAATAATAATAATAATAATAATAATAATAATAATAATAAAGTAAGAAGAAGAAGAAGAAGAAGAAGAAGAAGAAGAAGAAGAAGAAGAAGAAGAAGAAGAAGAAGAAGAAGAGGAAGAAGAAGAAGAAGAAGAAGAAAAAAAAAGAAGAAGAAGATGTTTTTAAGGGTTTTACGGCGCTTGCAACACATTTAGGTTATATCAGCGCCATGGTAAAGAAGAAGAAGAAGAAGAAGAAGAAGAAGAAGAAGAAGAAGAAGAAGAAGAAGAAGAAGAAGAAGAAGAAGAAGAAGAAGAAGAAGAAGAAGAAGAAGAAGATTGATGAGACCTTTCATTATATTTTGACAAAGTATGATCTCATTTTTACTCTTCACAATATCATGATATTTAACTGTGCAGAACTAAATACTACCAGACGTCTATATTCAAATCTCAAGAAATAAATTATATTAAATTTAATTAATTAATTAAATTAAACAAGGACAAAGCAGCACAGTTAATGAAACCACCTGGCAGGCTTTGGACTGGAACCCGTAAGGAAAGAGGAGGGTTGGTCGACCAAAGCAAACATGGCGACGAAGAATTGAGACTGAGTTGAAGGCAGCCGGACAAACCTGTGTCCAGATAAAGAAAATCTCAAAAAACGGAGTCAGGTGGAAGAGTGATGTTGCGGCCACTGTGTTCTATAAGGAATCAAGAGGCTGAAGTCAAGTAAGTCAAGTAATAAAACCAATCGTCTCAAACGATATTTGATTGATAAAGATCTGAACAAGTGTGTATGAAATGTGCCAGACAAAGCAAGAAAGAAACATACAAAAAGTCAGTTGATCTCGACTAGGGATCGAACCTCAGACCTTTTGATTACCGTAATCAGTTTAGCGATATTTCCATTTTTTCCGACAGAGCCAACCCTGCTAACATCCAGGCACTCATTTTACACCTGAGTACGGTGAGAGAATAGTAGTAAAGAGCCTTTTCTAAAGACTGAACTCTACGCGGAGCGAGGCTCGAACCCAGGACTTTCCGATCCGAAAGCGAGTGCCATACCACAAGACCACATTTTCTTCGGTAACTCAAGTGTTGAGGACTGAGTGAAATACACATGGAAAAGAGGCTACCTTTGTGCACTAAACCATTCTTTTCTACCACAGACACCTGCTATCATTCATTTCCTATTTAGCTTTGACCTTGTTGGGAAATTCTTTGACTATTCAATGGTACTGTAAAGACTTTTTGAAAATAGTCGTAACCTAAATTGAACCGCCATGTGACAGATGTGAAGACATTATAACAATATTAGGGCAAGGGTCCAATTTTATGTAAGCGGACTACATTTAGTTATTTACTCGTCTAGTAAATGACTTGCTAGTCTTAAGCCTAAGCGGAGCAAGCGAATAGAAATATTGGATTTTATGAACGCTTTCTAGTCTCTGACTAGCTAGTCTCTTGTCTAGAAGTGGACTAATTCGGCTGTTTTGTACTGGTAACATTATGCTCTCTAGTAAACGATGACAGGTAAGATACCAGCCTTCATACTTTCAACACAAAAGATTTCCAAAGAGGAAATTAGCAACACATCCAGTATAGATCATATTTCGTTCCATTTCATATTAGAGCTTACTTTTGCCATGATGAATCAAATCAAATGATATTGACTGTCGACTGATCAACTGCAATGATGTCCATGGTCGACGGTCAATTCTATATTTAAGTTTGATTGAAATTCAAACACATTGAACAAAAAGAAACAACAACAATAAAAACAAAACAAAACAAAACAAAAAAAAACCCCAACAAAATATATACACAAACAAACAAACAAAACAGAATTTATGTTCTGATGAATGGCATTATTTCAGTCAGTTACAATGCCAGCAGAATAACTTGTCTCCACTATACTCTAATCGTTTTTTTTTTTTTGCTGTTGCTGCTGTTCTCTGAGGCGAACCTTCGTCTTTGAGTCTCCGTTAACTCGCAAGCTAAAGATTCGAGCATCAATCTCTCTCTCTCTCTCTCTCTCTCTCTCTCTCTCTCTCTCTCTTTCACACACAACCACACACACACACACACACACACACGTGTGTAATCAGCAAACCAGGGCTATTATGGTCTATCGAAAAGCGATATTAATATCCGATTCGTATCTAAAAGGTTTTTGTACTTTAAAGAGAAATAAAAATATATTTTACAAATCGTCCCAAAAATTATACTGATAAACAACTTTAAGAACAAAACGATAAGCTCGTCCCACTCAATCGCTTTGCAAACCAATAAAACTTAAATATAACATTAATATAACATAAATATAACATTAATATAAGATAAATATAACATAAAACAAGTAAAATGTGATATAAATGATATAATATACAATAAAATAGACAAACTGTAAAGCCAGGAAGATTTAATGTCATTTTGTTGTGTAAATTAGGCGTTTTTTACGATTTACATTATAGGCGATAAGAGTATTAAAGTTGATCACTGATGTATTTTTATGACCACAGAATGTCGATAAGTAAATGTTATGAATAACCTATAAACAGCTTAGCAAAACATTCAATTTAAATGTTTATCATTAAGATAATATCTCCACAGTCGTACTCGGGGAAAAAACAAACAAACAAACAAACAAAAAACAACACATTAAATTTTTTTTCCAGAAAACTCGTCCTTTAAACATCGGTGAATAAAATAATAAATAACTCTCATTTTTGTCCTAATCTCTCAAACCTGGGACTTCAAGAAAACTGATTCAAGTAAGTCTCAGATTATGAATATATTTTGTTGTCGTTGTTGTTGTTGTTGACATGACTGGACCTTTTTAATAGATAGAAATTTATTTGAAGGACGAGTTTTCTGGCCAAAATTTTTGAAATGTTTTTCTTTTCCAAGCCCGACCATCATTACTGCAGGATAATCTCTTATAACAGATTATAACACCTTTCTTCCCCCCTATGGATTATAACATAGAATATTTAATGCTGATTTATACATCCGATGGTGATAAAATTATTTTGTGTAAAATATAAAAGTAAGATGAGAATGAAGATAAGAAAGTTTTCAGACATGCCGAGTACTACGAACAATTCGTAGAATTCCGAAATAATTTGGCTCCACTTTCAGAAATTTGTGAACGTTTTTGGGTCATTAAAACTTATTGGAAATGACAGTTAATATCAGAATGCAAAATTATAAGGATTGTTTAGTGTTATCTAATCATAGCGAGGATAAATTGTTGATCTGTAAATTTAACTACGACTGGACGATAACAGTTTCTATCTTCTAAAAATTCGTAGTTTTTAGAAGATAGAAATTGTTATCGTCGTAGTCAAATTTACAGATTAACAATTTCTATCTTCTAAAAACTACGATTTTTAGGTTTTCAATAAGGCACGTCTGCAGGTTGAATATTTTATAAATGTATAATATTATAAGTGATAGAATTTTGAAAAGCAAAAATTGCTGTTATTGTGACATCTTTCTAAATCCTAGAAATGACTATGAAATACATTTAAGAAACACAATTTGTTGGGGAGAGAGAAGAAGAAGAAGACGAAGAAGAAGAAGAAGAAGAAGAAGAAGAAGAAGAAGAAGAAGAAGAAGAAGAAGAAGAAGAAGAAGAAGAAGAAGAAGAAGAAGAAGAAGAAGAAGAAGAAGAAGAAGAAAGAAGAAGAAGAAGAAGAAGAAGAAGAAGAAGAAGAAGAAGAAGAAGAAGAAGAAGAAGAAGAAGAAGAAGAAGAAGAAGAAGAAGAAGAAGAAAAAGAAGAAGGAAAGAGAGAGGAAGTAGCCATCTACCTATCAATTAATCAATCCACATATCAATCTATCTATCTATCCATCTGTCTACCAATATATATATATATATGTATATATATATATGTATATATATATATATATATATATATATATATATATATATATATATATATATTATTGATATTTTTTTTTCTTTTAAAATCTATTTTCCTTTTTTTCTGTCGAAGAATTCGATTCTTCCCCTCTTTTACTTGTAATGATAACAAACGACTCAACTCAACATTTTAGTCAATTCAATCGACAGCATCCATTTTATATCAATAATAACTACTCTCTCCATTCCTTAAATCCTTTCCAAACACCCCTCGCCCTCCTCACAGCATGATCCACACACACAGAGACGTGTAAACAAAGTGTGAAAGTTGTATCTTCCCGGCATTCCCAAGTGACGTGTGCAAACTGTCCCTTCGTTCTTGTTGTCGTTTTAGCCGCCATGACGTCTTGGAGATCACGTGCCAGCTCTTCTGGACCAAAATAGAGGCACGTGTTTGAGGAATCTTTGATGCGAGACTTCTGGAAATTTCGTTCTATCCGAATAACAAAAAAACATTTTCAAAATTTAGCTTTTATACAGAGCAATATCCACTAAACGTGCTCAAAGCGCTTTACAACGGGTCCCTGGCCAACAACAACATTTAAAATTTAGGACGGGACATGACGCCTGTTAGGCGATATTATTACAATTTTTTGGACAAAGACAACGCTGTTAACAGCCAGGTACTCTTTTTAACCTGAGTACGGTGAGAGAATGTGAGTATAGAGCCTTTTTCAAGGACTCAACTATGCGCCGTGCGCGAGGCTCGAACCCAGGACCTACCGATCCGAAAGCGAGTGTCATACCACTAGACCACATAGCCGCACAGCATATTCTATCCGAACAACAAAGTAAAACTAGTCTATTAAGTTTTGGTTGTTTTTTTTTCTTCCAACATTAAGTGATAATAAGATAAGATTACATCCTTTCGCCATGCATCGTTTTAAGATGTCGCCATGTTGTACAAGTGGTGCCAGTGCCTGACATTATCAGTCGGAAGGTGGAAATTTTGGATTTGCATTTTCTGAAAGTATATGCTCCTCAGAGTATTTTAATCTTTATTTGAAGTAAATCGGGTGATTGTTAATGAAGATCTATGGGAAAGGTATCCAGCAACTTTTCTCAAGTGTCCTAATTTTTCAACTTGACTATGTGTGAAAAATATTTAGAAGTGAAATTAAGCTTTAATATTTCCCGAAGATGTACAAAAACGGTTGATTTAATCGTTTATGACAAGAACTCATTTTGATAAACAATTGACCTTCTAACTAAACTTGACAATATCTCAGTTCAAACCTTTTTACCATCCGACTGATTACGTCATTCACTGTAATGGTTGATGGTACTTCCCAAAGATAAGAAAAAAGAGAAGACATTGAAATGCCTGAAGCCGTGCTGAAGTCCGGGACCTCCCGGATCACAGTGGATTGCTTAAGATTGTCAGGAAAAAAAATCCCGATTTCACCCGGGATTGATCCCAGTCCCTTTGATTGTGAAGCGAGTGCTCTACCTACTGAACTATCGGGACCCCTCTGTCAACACTGGAGCGTGATTGATTACTTGTAAACTTAATCTTTATGAGTTTTTTCCACTTTCTCAAACACGACGGAATGGTTTCTGTTTGCCGCCATTTTGTTTTCTCATTGTGCTTCTTCAAGTAAACAGGAATGTGTCACTAAAATACGACATGCGCATCGCGTCGGTTCCGGAATGCAGAATAACACGACAAAAACAATCAGAAAAAAAGGAGAAAAAAAAAGAAGAAAATGTGGAAAATGGGAGAGAAAAATAAGTTGAGAATGGGTTGAGAAATGACATGCGTTCTTGTTTACTTTCCTTTCTCGGGGGTGCTGTACCGATCGTTTGTTGTTTGTTTGTTGACACTCTTCAAGTAGTAGCCATGTTTCTCTTGTCAAATTCGTTGTTGTGATTGTTCCTGTGGACGTTCTTAGTGCTGCTGGTGATGCTACTGCTGCTGTTGGTGTTGTTGGTGGTGGTGGTGATGGTGTTGGTGGTGTTAGTGGTGGTGGTGGTGGTGGTGGTGGTGGTGGTGGTGGTGGTGGTGGTGGTGGTGGTGGTGGAGGTGGAGGAGGCGGCGGTGCTGTTGTTGCTGTTGTTGTTGTTGTTGTTATTCTTGTTTATTTCCCTTTCTCAGAGATGCTCTCCGGATCGTTTGTTGTTTGTTTGTTGACACTTTTCGAGTAGTAGCCATGTTCCTCTTGTCAAAATCATTGTTGTCCTTGTTCCTGTGGACGTTGTTGATGCTACTGCTGCTATTGTTGTTGTTGTTGTTGTTGTTGCTGGTGATGTTGGTGATGATGGTAGTGGTGGTGGTGGCCGTGGTAGCGGTTGTGGTGGTGGAGATGGAGGCGGTGCTGTTGTTGTTATTCTTGTTTACTTTCCTTTCTCAGAGATGCTCTCCGGATCGTTTGTCGTTTGTTTGTTGACACTTTTTGAGTAGTAGCCATGTCCCTCTTGTCAAATCCGTTGTTGTGCTTGTTCTTGCTGATCAATATCGTCATAAATCGTTTCATACAATAATTAATTTGTCCTCAAAACAGTTCGTGAAAATAATATTTGAAAAAAGAAAAAAATATTGAATTGGGCTATCAAATATTTCAATGCAAAACGTCTTTTAAACATGCCAAGTTTTTGGAATAAAGTGAAATAACAAAACCCGACGACCTTGTGGTGAATGTTTATGCCGTTGAATGTTTATGTGGTTGAAAGTTTATGCGATTGGTTAAGAAATTACCAAGCTGTCAGTGGCGGCGATCAGACAATTTGAATGGAGGGGCAACAACTAACTAGCGCTGTGGTGTAAAATAGAATAATAAATGTTCCTACAAATCTCCTTTGACACTACGCAAGCTGTGACAGCGCGCCGCCGCTGATTGTTTGGTAAAACGTTCGTAAAACAAAAGGGCTAATGACACCCCGATGGTCCCATTGCTTGTGTTTAGTTGTTTGCCACACACAACTCCGTGTTTGTCGACAGTAGCGTATTGACACTGCTGTCAACTGTGACATGGAAACTCAGCTCCGCTGCTGTTTGGAGAACAAGACAGGAAAGAAAAAATTTGTTCTTTTTTATGCGTGTGTTTTTTCTCTCCATTTTTTACGTAAAGACAACATGACAACCAAAGATTTGTGCGGTCGTTCACTTCTCTCATTTACTGACAAAACGCTTTTTTTTACCTTTTTGGATACCAAGATTTCATTCCCCTCATAATACTATTATAGCTATAGACTTGATAGAGTAAGATAACCCACAACATTTTATTGCCAAGATTTCTGAGACCTAAAACATCAATGGTGTCTTGATTGAGTTTAGGAATGAATTTTTTGCCAGCAAACAGTGAAAGTCATTTCATTTTATCACATTGATAAACTTGATTGAAGAAAGCAATTATTTCTGGACAAGTTTCTTTAAAAACAGGCCTTTTATCTGGAAAAAAAAAACACACAAAAAAAAACAAACAAAACAACCCACATCAGCTTTGGTCTTATTTGTTCTGCAAAAGGGAATTCCCAGTTTTAAAAATTTTGTGTTGGTTTGATTTGTATTTTTACCTCTAAAAGAATTCGCGTGCTTACTGCTTGGTGTTCAACTGATTAACAAATCTAACAACCAAATTCTTACGGTCTCAACGTTGGAATGGAATAACATACTCTTAAATCAACGTGTACACATTTGAAGGTCTTATAACCCATATTGCTGTAGGCCTAGGTACACATAATATTCGCAGGTCTGATAACCGAACGTAATTATGGGCGTGAATTAACATTCATTGTTGTTTTGGACAATGTTTTTCCATTGGTTGGTTGAGTATTTCCATTACAACAATGAGTCCATAACAATTTGGGTTATCAGACCTGGGTTATTCCAGTCATCCCTTGGAATAGACCCTATGGACAAATTTTCTCTATGAGATGAATTAAGGGAATTTTATTTTATTTTAATTTTTATATAAGCAGTGGCATGCATGGCATTCAATCTCTATAGGGAGACGGAACTCCGGTAAGGCAAGTTGTGGCATGCATTAGTATGAATATTCTTGAGCATCACATCGCCAAAACCATGAAGTACCTTCAGTGGTAGAATTATTTGTAGTACTATAGTACGTCTGACCGGTAATCAGAAGGTCTGAGGTTTGATCCCCTGTCGAGGCAGGGCTAGTTTTGAGGGGTGATATTTTTTTAAAATTGTATTTTCCTCATTGCTTTCCTTGGCAATGAGCCATATTTATATACACCTTGTTGTCCAGTAAGTGGAAAAATATCCTGCATTAATCAGAAAACTGGAGGCAGCAGAAATGTGGTTTCTTAGAAGGATGTTAAGAATCTCATGGACAGAGAAGTAAACTAATGAAGAAGTATTAGAGCAAGCTGAAACTAAAAGTTTACTAATTCGTACAATAAGAAAAAGACAAATGCAATTTTTAGGGCACCTAAATCGACATAAATGTATTGAACATCTTGCTCTCACAGGAAAGATAGAAGGTAAAAAGAGTAAAGGTAGACCAAGGAAAAACATATTTGAATAGTTTGAACAGCTGGGTGACAAAGAAAGAGAAGAATGATATTAGTTTTCTGAGGTTATCTGATCAGAGAGGTGAATGGCGTATCATGATCACCGATGTCTGGCACAGACTTGGTACTTGAAGAAGAAGAAGAATCCGAAAGTAAAGTTTTTAAAAAGTAGTACTTCAGAGCCATTAGGTCCATGGAGTCGAAGTTTAATCCGGTTTCTTTAGCCTGAAATGGACGATAGCAAAATTACTCGTAATCCTTTTGATAGGACGCTATTAATCTATCGCATGGGACTTTCCGCTACGTCGAACAAACCCAGTTAATCATTAATTGCTGGTTAGACAGAGTAGGTGGTCAGAAGAAAAAAACCCTCAACTTTACCCGGGGTTGGTCTCGGTCCCTTTGCGTGTGAAGCGAGTGATCTATCAATTGAGCTATCGGGGAACTCCCTTCCACCCCCACCCCTCCCGCCATCCCATTCAATAAGAAACACAAACAATAAAATCTTGCTTGATTCGATTTCAATTATTTATTGACTTGTTTATTCATTCATTTATTATTTGTCTATTCATGATTGATTATTTATTCAGTGATTCAAATTTTACACACAAAGAAATCTCTTTCATAATATTAATAATAATATTAATAAATGGCATTTATTTTACATGAATTATATCAACAACAATATCGTGATTATTACATGATATATATATATATATATATATAATATATATATATATATATATATATATATATAATATATATATATATATTATATATATTATATTATATGACAATGAAAGAAATAGAATAAATGCTTCAATTTAATTTTACAAAGACAGTTGGACGTTTCAGGTTTCTTTTTTGTCTTCGTAAAA
>NC_088366.1:65556619-65564119 GCF_034508935.2 Berghia stephanieae | reverse complement strand
TAACATTCAGAAGGAAAAAAATAATAATGATAAAAGACGTTTATAGAGCGCACGGTATCCTCAACAATGAGGCTCTTGGCGCTTTAAATTACATCAACACAAAACAATATCTAAAAGTACATGACATCAAAAAAAGAAATCAGACAATGATTTGGATTCTCGGATATTCGGTGGAATGGTGTTCCATACAGACGGCCGGACCAAAATGTGACCCTCTGCCTTGAAACGGTATTAAGTCGGATTTTTCAATTTTGGGTTTTTGGTACCCAATCACAGCTTATTTTATGCTTTAAAATTTGATACCAAATTTATATAATTCTGATTATTTATTGTCGAGATATGACCGTTTGAAGTAGGGAGAGTGTGAAAACCAAGTTTTAAGAAAATCGACTTTGAAGTGAGGCACCGTTTTCACGCACAGTTAAATTAATGGGCAAAGATAACTCCTTAGATACGGACATCAAAAATTTGACGAGAATAGTGAAATTTGGCATGAGCTTAGCTTATACATTTACTAATGTACATACAAATTTTTGAAATAATTCAATTATTACTTTTGTAGTTATTCATTATTATGTAAGATGTTCTTAAAACAAATAAAACACTGGGGGAAAAAAACGCCGACAATTGCTCACTTTTTCAAGAATTTAAATAAAGAATCAATGAAATTAGAATTATTAATGTGAATTTTTTGTCTTATTTAATAGAGAAAATACGATTTCAAAATGCCAAAAGTTAAAGAAGGTTGAAATTTGAAAGTACAGTTTTGAAACTACGTGAAGGTGGGCAGGGAAACAATTATCAAGAAAGAGGATTAGAGAGGAAGAGAGAGAATGAGAGAGTAAAATACACACACACACACACACACACGCACGCACACACACACACACAAACAGACACACATGAGAGAGAGAGAGAAAGAGAGAGAGAGAGAGAGAGAGAGAGAGAGAGAGAGAGAGAAAGAGGAGCGAGAGGGGGAGGGGAGAGAGACTGCTTGTGTTAAGAGGACGCGAGGGAAATATAATAAAGATTGAAACCTGTGTATGTGTGTGTCTGTGTGTGTTTGTTTGTATGTGTGAAAGAAACAAAGGGGAGACGGAGAGAGTGAGGTAGACATGAAGAAAGGGATGGAGGCGGAGCAAAGAATTGTAGGGATAGTTTAAAGAAAGCATTTTGTTACAAAGTAAGTCATAGTCAATCAACTGGAAACATATTGACCAATGAGATTGCAATTAAAGAAATGGGCTGGTCAAATCAATCATTGCATTGTTTCCATTTTGAGTCAGATAACAGCTTGAGGATGAGGGGGTGGGGCTTATTGTGTAGTGACTTACATGAAAACATGTTATTGAATCTCTCAAGTTTTCCTTAGCGTTCCACCACATTGTTCATTGTCTAAAAAGAACCCCCCCCCCCCCCCCCTTTCTTTCAGTATACAAAGAAAGCACGACAAAACGAACATCTCTCTCTCTCTCTCTCTCTCTCTCTCTCTCTCTCTCTCTCTCTCTCTCTCTCTCTCCCCTTCATCTACCTATCTATCTATCTATCTATCTATCTACCCATCCATCCATCCATCCATCTATCTATCTATCTATCTATCTATCTATCTGTTTGTCTGTCTGTCTATCTATCTATCTACATATCTATTTATCCATTAATAGGTTTGTCTGTCTGTCTGTTTATCTATCCATTTCATTTTTTAGTTACAGTTCATTAATTGTTGAAGGCTCTATCTATTATTCTGCTTTTGTACTTAAAATTAAATGTTTATCCTACAACAATCTCTGTAAGTGTAAGATTAGGCAACTGTTGTCCTATTAAGTCTTAGCATATCCTATAATTTCATGAATAATTAAAGAGGGACAAAGGAGGACCCCCACCTCAATCATTACCCAATACAGCTAGACACAGATATAAAAGCACGTGGTGTGTATGTAAATGCACAAACACACACGTATGTAACACACGCATGCTGACGTCATGAAGCATCGCCCGAGCATTATGGCCTACAGCCACAGCGCATGTGATGAGCGTTGACCAATCAGAATCATTCATTTGTAAGGTTGTCAGGTAAAAACCTAGACTTGTTTACAGTTTTTAAAGTTCATTATTGGTTGAACCATGAAATTGTGGAAACAGTCATCCTTTCTCTGAGATAGATAAAGACACGCCCTTTGCTGTGATATCTTACATCTTATTGGTGGAGAAAAAGACTCGGTATTACTAAGCTTTGGAAAGGGTGGCTCTCTGAGAGAAAGTCAACTCTCGTTTTGAATGTGTCACTGATAGTTGCATTTTTAAACTTGAAATTTATATAACTTATCGTCAATGTTTATGTTGAATTATTATGTTTTCATGTAGAAAAATTATTGTAGTTTCTGAAACAACCAAAAACTGAAATTTGATAATTTTGACCATTTCCACTTTAAAATCGGTTTTCTTCGTTTTCCAAATCCCGACTTAATACCGGTTCGAGGCGGAGGGTCACAAATGAGAAAAGGTGTGGAGAGGGCACTCATATCAATAAAGATGAGAAAATAATAATTTAGGGTATTGAGAAAAGTGCCGGATAAAAACAGAGAAAAAAAAAACATCACGATGTCAGAGACAAACTTGGGATTAAACTGATACGGCACCATCCGCCTGGCAGAGAGAGAGAGAGAGAGAGAGAAAGAGAGAGAAAGAGAGACGGAGAGAGAGAGACAGACAGACAGACGGAGAGAGGGAGAGAGAGAGAGAGAGAGGCAGAGAGACAGAGAGAGAGAGACAGACAGACAGACAGACGGAGAGAGAGAGAGAGACAGAGAGAGAGAGAGAGAAAGAGACAAAGAGAGACAGAGAGAGAGAGGTAGAGATAGAGAGGGCTACAGGCAGACAGAGAGAGATAGAGAGAGATAGAGAGAGAGAGACAGTAGAGAGAGAGAGACAGAGAGACACAGAGAGAGAGAGACAGAGAGAGAGAGAGAGAAAGAGACAAAGAGAGACAGAGAGAGAGAGAGACAAAGAGAGACAGATAGAGAGAGAGAGGTAGAGATAGAGAGAGCTACAGACAGAGAGAGAGAGAGGTATATATATATATATATATATATATATATATATATATAGAGAGAGAGAGAGAGAGAGAGAGAGAGAGAGAGAGAGACAGAGAGACAGAGATATCAGCGAGCAGTCGCACTACTCATTGAGCCATCCAGCTACACTGGATAATCTAATGTGAATAAACAATCGTATGTTAACACCGAAACAAATTAATTTGGACAAAACAAGTACAAGATATCATTCTGGGGTCAAAGTGCAGCTTGTCACCCCCCTACAGGGGTTATCGAATGGATCATTAACCCTTGACCCGTACACGGGCGATGTGCGATACGGACTAGCCCATTATCAAGGTAGGGGTGAAGGGGTTGCTGGTACCCATTGTTTTAGGGGAGTGTGCTGCTTGTCACCAGTAGATAGTAGATGTGTTGTATTGTTAGCGATACCAATAATCTTTCCAACTTCTGCCCAGCCCACCCAGACGCAATCGTCTCGAGTTTCATATCGTAGAAAATACACGTAAAAAAAATAAATAGAAAAAAGCAAGTTAAAAAAAAAAAAAAGGGGGGGGGGGGGGGGGGGGGGGGGAGAATAGAAAAAAAAAAGATAAAAGGGTTCTTCTACTCGTATATAGGTACTAATTTTATACGTGAGTCTAGTGAGAGAATGCGAGCAGACAGTCTTTTCCATGGACTCAACTTTGCGCTGACAAGAGGGGGACTCGAACCAGAGATCCATAGGTCAATAGTCTAGGAGGGGACCGCATCGCTTCATTGTTGTAAATCTTGCTTCTTACCAACAACAACAACAACAATAACAACAACAACAACAACAACAACAACAAAACAACAACAATAAGAACAACAACAATAACAACAAGAACAATAACAAAAACATCATCATCATCAACAACAACAATGACAACAACAATTCGAACAACAACATTAACAACAACGACAAAAGCACGTAATGTTTTTCTTAACGCACCCACGTTCTCATTTTGTACCGTCCAAAGAATTTACAACCAATCATCATAGCTCTATCTAGAAATCCCTTTGGGAAATCAAAATAATGGCCATTACATAAAGTCTCAAGATAATGATTTAATTCAGGTCGTTACAACTACAATGTATGTAGTTACATCCATTTGCATTCCCAACAATGTTATTGCTCAAGTTATATTCTCCAAACAAACAACAAAATCCATATGATCTGGTCTGGGAGGGGAAAATAAACAATAAAAGGGGCATAGAGCGAGAGATTATTCCCATTCATTCATTCATTCATTCAGCATCCCGAAATTCATTCATTCATTCATTCATTCATTCATTCATTCATTCATTGATCTCGTCGTCAAAACATTTAGGGATCCTTTTCAGAGACAACACGTTCTAATCATAGCCTGCCTGCTCATTCATTTTGGAGTCCGAAAGAGTTGTGGGGTTGGGGTGGGGGGGGGGGGGGGGGAGGGGGTGAAGGGGGATGAGGGGTGGGGATTGGGATGATGGGGGTGGAGGGGGGGGGGTCAGTGTATTCAAGGAATAATGGAGCTCGAGGAACTGTAATTGTCTGACAAACGGTTTGACGGTAATCACGACACGGGAAGAGATTGGGATGGAGAGAAAGATGAAGATATAATTATTTATTAGAGAAAGGGATAGATTGAAAGATGGATTGGTAGATTGAGGGATGGATAGATAGGTAGATAGATTTAAAAGGTCGATATATAGGTAGGTTTTGGATTAATAGGAAACTTCGTAAATAGATGGAGAGATATACAGAGAGACATATAGACATATGGATAGATAAATAAATAGAGATCTGTAGATCGTTTATATATATTGATAAATCTTAGATCTTAGGATAGATTTTAGATTGATAGGAAGATGAATAAATACAGATAAAGAGATGAATCGATAAAGAGACAGATAGATAGATAGATGGATAGATAGATAGATAGATAGATAGATAGATAGATAGATAGATAGATAGATGTAGATAGATAGATAGATAGATGATAGATAGATAGATAGATAGATTAGATAGATAGATAGATAGATAGATAGATAGATAGATAGATAGATAGTAGATGAGATAGATAGATAGATAGATGATAGATAGATAGATAGATAGATAGAGTAGATAGATAGATAGATAGATAGATGATCGATAGATAGATAGATAGATGAGAAGATAGATAGATAGATAGATAGATAGATAGATAGATAGATAGATAGATAGATAGATAGATAGATAGATAGATAGATAGATAGATAGATAGATAGATAGATAGATAGATGTAGATAGATAGATAGATAGATAGATAGATAGATGGATGGATAGATAGATAGATAGATAGATAGATAGATAGATAGATAGATAGATAGATAGGCAGATAACTTTACAAATAGGCTACTAGGCTGATAAACTGCCACAATTAAAATAAATCAAAATACAGAATAAAAGCTTTGAAATTTGGAAAGGAGGCGGGGGGGGGGGGGGGGGGGGGAAGGGGGGGGGGAGCGGGATGAACGTGCAAGAGACGGAATTAGACGAGTACGAGAAGAAGAAGAAGACGAACCGATTGCAAGAATGATGAGAACAATGGATGGCGTGAGACCGAAGGATCCTGCAAGCGGCACCAAAATCCAAACAAAGTCAATTGGCAAATGACCCTTCTCCCATTTCTAATCACCTCTAATCAATTTTCCCCCCATACTTTGTCGCTCAATCCGAGCCCCTCTCACTGTCCGACCCCAACACAGTCATCGTTTCAGCTAATCCGGTTTTTGAATAATCCCTGGCATCGCTGTTCCGGTCATTTACGCTTTGTATTTTTTTTATTTATTTTGTCTTCTCTCTCTCTCTCTCTCTCTCTCTCTCTCTCTCTCTCTCTCTCACACACACACACACACTCCGACTCTCTCTCTCTCTCTCTCTCTCTCTCTCTCTCTCTCTCTCTCCCTTTTCTTCTTGTTTGTTGTTTGTTTGTTTTGGTTTTGGGTTTTATTTTTGGGTTATATTCTGTAATGTCTTTCAAAATCCTTTACATTTCTGCGCGTACCTCCATTTCCCCATATTTCTCTCCCTCTCTCTCTCTCTCTTTCTCTCTCTCTCTCTCTCTCTGTGTCCCTCTCTCCCTCTCTCTCTCCCTCTCTCTCTCTATCTCTCTATCTTTCTCTCTTTCCTTTTCTCTCTCTCTCTTTTCCTGCTCTCTCTCTCTCTCTCTCTCTCTCTCTCTCTGTCTCTTCCCCCCCCCCCCCCCCACACACACAGAAATATCATCTATCTCTCTCGCCGTTTCCATTGCCACAAAGTCTTCAATTAATGACAGCCCCCACATATTGCTGCAATGAAGACAGGAGCCCGAACCCAGCACTGTCTTGATTAGGAAAGTCCGGGTTGGTTTTTGGAGGAAACACGCTGCGCTAAGCATGGGAAGAAATCCACGTCTGGTCCTTACATCAAAACACTCAAAAGATGGACACGTTTTGGGTTCTCTTGGGATTATCGAATACAGGACGTGGAGGAGTTACTGAGAGACTATGGAGGAAAGACTGAGGTTTGAAGAAAGAGGATGAAGGGAATACAAAAATGAGAGGGGCGGTGGGGATGGGGGAAGGGGGGGGGGGGAGAGGGAGGATGGATAGAGGTGGGTCAGAAGTCGGGAGGGGGGGGGGTGTGTGGAAAGTTGATTAAGGGAGTTTAGATGGATAGATAGATAGATAGATAGATAGATAGATAGATAGATAGATAGTTAGAGGATAGATAGATAGAGAGAGAGGGAGAGAGATAGCTAGAGAGAGAGAGAGAGAGAAAGAGAGAGAGATAGAAAGAGAGAGAGAAAGAGAGAGATAGAAAGAGAGAGAGAAAGAGAGAAAGAGAGAGAGAGAAAGAGAAAGAGAGAGAAAGAGAGAGAGAGAGTGGGATAGAGAGAGAGAGAAAGAGAGAGATAGAAAGAGAGAGAGAGAAAGAGAGAGAGAATGAAAGAAAGAGAGAGAGAGAGAGAGAGAGAGAGAGAGAGAGTCATCATTGGAGACAGTGAATAGGTTTGAGGTCTTCAGAAAAAAATCGGGATTCCGTGACCACACAAATAAATATATACTGGACACGCGCGCGCACGCACACACACGCGCACACTCATACGCACACCAGATTGGAGGGAAGAGACTGTGGTTCAGCAACATAGAGATTTTGTTATTTTGATTTTTTGGGAAGAGGGGAAATGGCGGGGGGGGGGGGGGGGGGGGGGGGGGATAATCGCCATTTTGGAATTGATTTTTACGATCCCAATTCACAGAGTTAAAGGGCAACAATAAGCCACTTAGATAGATAGATAGATAGATAGATAGATAGATAGATAGATAGATAGATAGATATATCACCGTTGACAACGATACTTAAAAATGTGTCTTTTTAAGAAGGTGAAGCAAAAATAGAGGGATAGGAGAGAGAGAGAGAGAG
>NC_088366.1:65521619-65551619 GCF_034508935.2 Berghia stephanieae | reverse complement strand
ACAAAACCAACATAAAAGTATGTCATAAAAACCAATAATATTTTTTAAAATGAATAATTGTGTCCGAAGTAAGCACGAAATAACAATTGTGAAAATATCACAGTGTGTAATACACCTTGTAGTATATAAAAAATGAGCCCATTTTTCGAATGATTAATAAACAACAGTATTGATTTCTTCTTTTTTGTTTCCTTTTTACTCATGTTATCTTATTAATGAGACGCTCTATTTCTTTAAAGAGTAGATTTGATTATCCTTTCTAAGCTAGCTACATTATTTCTTTGCACAATTTTTGTAAGTGTACTATAACGTCGTGTAATTTCTTTGTGATATTTGATTTTCCCAAGAAATAGTGATTTCGTTTTTTTATGAAATAATTAAAGAAAGCATGAATAACAACAACATATAAAAAAAAAGAAAATAAAAAACACACACAGAACTAAAAATACGATCAAAATTAAACCAACAAGTAACTAATTGTTCCACAAATTCAAGGGAATGAATTCAAACCAAACCTTTGGGTGGTGAAATACTTTTTTTTTAAATGCAGGTATACTATGTGTTCATTTAGATGCAATTATAATTCCCAATAAAACGATTTGCGTTTTGAAAACCTATGTATTTTGTACAAATAATGCATACTACCAAAAAGCGTTAAGCGACAATCTCAACAAATCATTGCGCATGTTTTCAACTCATTACTACCTTGCACACAATAATAATAGATTGGTTTGTTATAAATGGATGACATTTCCAACACCAGCAACTCTTGAAAATGGTATTATATTATAAATATACTGCGATAAATCTATGACATTCAATTTCTTTGCTAAGGCGACACTGACATACTCCTAAAACTGCCGGCATTGTGCTTTACAAACATACAAACCAAGGGAGCAACAACCTATGACAATAAACTAATGGCGCAACATGTTTTAAGGACATTTCTCAGTATCCTGCTAACAAAGACGGGCAACATCCAACCTTATGCCTGAACCTGAGCACGTGCATGTACGTACATTACACAGACATTCAATTTGATTGGAATACTCACAAAATTGGCGGCGTTTTGCATCATCAATACACGAACCAAAAGAGCAACAATGCAATGACAATATACAAAGGACGCAACATATTTTCCCAACATTTCAAAGTTCCACTCCTACAGTAATAAACTGACACATCAACACCTCATGCCTCCACCAGAACACATTCGTGAACACACTAGGAGGGAAACGACGTACCACTAGTAAAATTGGTGGCATTTGAACAATATAAATAAACCTACAAAGAGAGCAACAACATAATGACGATATATTATTTTCAGGACATTTTACTGCTTCCCAACCTACGAACAGTGACACAGCTAAACCTCACACTTTAACCTTTATGTTCTTACTAAAATAAATTTGTAAAGACAACAAACTTAGCATTTATTGATTTGGAAACATTGTCATAGTTTATTATTTTTACAGTTTTGATTATAACAATAATTAAATTGTGACAGGCCACGTCTGCCTGGCATTATGCCTTGAATGACAATGAAGTAACATGTGAAAATAATAAGATAAGAAAATTTAATTCTTTTAAAGTTTAAAAAAACAAAACTCACTTTGCTTAGGGAAGGCATTTTAGAAATCTTAATTTAAGCTTGATATTCAATTTTGTGAATCAGATTCACCTCGAAAAAAAATTATAATATTAAAGATAATAATAATAATAATAATAATAATAATAATAATAATAATAATAATAATAATAATAATAATATAAAATAATAATATAATAATAATAATAATAATAATAATAAATAATAATAATAATAATAATAATAATAATAATAATAATAATATAATTAATAATAATAATAATAATAATATAATAAATAATTAATAATATATAATAATAATAATAATAATAATAATAATAATAGTAATAATAATAATAATAATAATAAATAACATGAACTCGCCTTTATATTAAATTAATTATTTTTCCTTGATTGTTACATATTTCCTACAAAAATACCAAAAGTTATTTTTTTTCAAACCCAAAAAAAAGCAACAAAATAAAAAAAAAGGACAACAAAAACAAACAAACAAAACACGACCAAAAAACCCCCAATAATAATAAATAACTAAAAAATTCGGAATTATCTAGTTCATCGTGTTACTTTTATAAGATAACAATCTCCATTTTAGGGATTGTTCTTTTTCTCCCCGTGACAAACAAAGGTTTAAAGAAACATTTTTAACAGAACGGGCAGATAATGTGTGATATAGAGAAATGAATTCCTGTATGTAATGAGGGGGGATTGGTTACGTCGTAAAATGAAATGATTCCATAATTTCGTTTTATCATCTCTTAAACGAAAGGTTAAAAAGAGTTTATCTTGCAAGATGAGCAATACGTTTAGATGATTATAGCTGGCAGAGACAAATTGCACATCAATTCTTTTGTGAAGTCTCGTGTCGATGGAAGAACAACGGGAACAGTAGAGCGTCGTGTGAAGATAAGAACACAAATGACAATTGCAGGAACAAGGATACGATTTGATACCCGTCTATCTACATTCTTGGGGGTCCAACAACAGTCAACCAAATTTATATGTTATAAAATGTAATATAAAAGGTAAACTTAACAAAATAAAATGTGTAGCTAGGATGAAGATTATTTTAGATTTTTTGATACTATGATTAAAAAGAAAAAGTCACATAGTAACAATACAAAAGTTTATGATATTGTTTATTTATAATAAGAATATGATAAGTAAATAAAACAAAACAAAACTGGTATTTAGGTTGGAGATTACAGATTTTATGATAATACGATAAAAAAGGTACATACCAAAAATACAATAATTTATGACATTGTTTCTCTTATCCAGCTAACACAATAACGGTTTGCTTACATTCTTCTCGCTTTCTTATCTCCGTTGTTTTCTTATCATGCCAATTCTTATTCTTATCATTGTTTTTATTATCACTATACTATATTTTATCTTCATCTCCTGTCTTTATTCTAAGTGTAATCAGTCAGTCAGTGAAAGTAGAATGGACGTAGGGCGTGATGATAGTACCGCGTTGCTGATAACGGCGAGTGAGTAAAAAACAAAAAGTCATTGAATGTGCAGTGCGTTCTGATTATTGAAGGGGGAAATAGGGAAGATGGACTATTAAAAAAACAAAACCAAAAAAAAAAACCAAAAAACAAAACAAAACAAAAACAAAAACAACCTCAAACCAATGAGATATCAGAGACTTTTGGAATGGTCGAATAATATACAACAAAACGTATTTATTATCCAGAATAAAAAAGGAAATAAACTTCAGAGTTGAATTCAAGGGAAGACACGTCAAAAATATAAAATCCATTTTCTAGAATCAACAATAAATGATGGTGTTATGGTTACTTATACTTATCCGTTTGTTTTACTTTTTTTCATTTATGAAAAATAATTAATAAAAATGATTAAGATCTGAATAATATAAGTAAATATGTAACTACAATTGATTGAAGATGAGGCAAGAAAGGGAAAGAATCGCTCTTGGTCTAATACGCACGTTTAAAAAAAAACCATAATAGATTTTTTTAAATCAAAAGAATGGATTTAAAAATATGATGCTTTAAAAACAATAGAAATATATTTTGTATTTGATATAATCAAAATAAATCAGAAGCATTTCAAAGGAAACAATAAAAAATATTTTTGTATTAAAAAAAAAAGAAAGGAAAAGAAAAGAAAAGCAAAATCAGACAAAGCTAATTTATAGTCATGCCTTTTCTTGACGGGGACAGATGGGAAAGTAGGATTAGCCGTGGACAGAGATGTGATAAATACCGGGGTTGTGTGAAGATGTTATCGAGTCCTTATCACTCTACATGAGTCTATACTCGGATAGGGTGTACGCATGAACGGAGGGCCGATGAACGTAAGCCAACGAACGCGCGACGCTACTGCTTAATTCTGCCACTACTGAGATATCTTCGTCTTTCTTATAAAACGGGTAGTATATTTATATATGTTTTATTCTATTTTAGTTATGGCTTACTTGATGAGATGAACAGAGAGTGACTATCCTATTGTAACTGTCAACGTCGTCCGCACGTGCATTGCTGATTGTAGCCTAGCTAGGCGTTCGCGGATAAACGGTGGGTGTGAGTACTCGTCATCAGAGTACACTTGTGGAGTTCCTTTTTGTTGCTATCTTTTTTATATTGATGTTTTACTGACTTCTGGTTATGTTATCATTACCATTATCGTCGTCGTTGTTGATAATGGCAGCTATTATCCTTTTTTTATTGTTTGTATTAAAAATTAGGGTACTGTCGTTAGCTATTGTTAGTGTAAGCCATTACTGATATATTTAATTTGTGTTGTTGTTGTTGTTGTTGTTGTTGTTGTTGATGTTGTTGTTGTTGTTGATGTTGTTGTTGTTGTTGTTGTTGTTGTTGTTGTTGTTGTTGTTGTAAGGACTGCTCATTTCAAGATGTTAATTCAATAACGTTTTAAAGAAATATTCTTATATGTTCTTATTATATCAGTTTCACATTTTAAAGGGTATGGAAGATATTTTGATAAGTTTATCAGTCTTATGAGTCTATTTTAATGCGGACTATAAAAATATAGTAGAGACATCTACAATTTCTATCTCCTAAGAAATACTAACTAAAATGTTTTTCAAGTAGACAGGTCTGTCTTTCCTCATCCTCTTTTTGAAAATAAGTCTTTAGTGTGGCGTTTATGTGACAAGTTTCCAATTTCCCCAAGTTTAATATACGCCTTTTTATTTTGGACAACACAATCTTTCCCCGTCACCCCCCCCCCCCCACCCACCCACGTCCTCCTATCTCATCTCTCACTCATTCCATCTTTCTTTACTCTTCACTCTTCCTCCACCTCCTTAATACCGGAAACGGAAATCAAGAACCGGCCGTGAGTCTAAACGAAGGTCTGCGATTGGTTAAAATTTGTGAAGCCTGATTCGTATGCATGGCCTTGCGGTGCGTGAATCTCGTCAAATCACGAGGGGGAGAGCGAGGAAAAGTGATGGAGATAGAAATCAGGGGACATCATTCACCCTTTATTTTTTAAACGTTGGTATTAATCAGCTCTTACTCTTGTCAACGCGAGATCTCGTTGTATTGAACAAGGATTTAGAGGGCTTGACTTTGTGGTGGAAATTGAAACACGAATTCTCTCCCCCCCCCCTCCCACCATCTTCCTCCACACCTCACTCCAGCCCCTGATTTCTGATTAGTTTTTGACTTGTTTCCATCGCCCTCCCCCTTCATCTCCACATTTGATGATCGTTTTTGAGTTTCAGAAAACAAATATATTGGTGAAATGATTGCATCGATAAATACCCATTTTTTAGAGAGATAAAAAAAGTAAAGAAAACAATTCAAGCAGAGGTTAAAGATCGGTGAAAAAATCAATTAAAAAACAAAAAAAAAAAGAATATTGTTACATAATTTCATATTACAATTTGAAAATCTTTGACGGATTAGATGTGCAAGTAACCTAAAAAAACAGATTAGATTAATTGACACCCCCCCCCCCCAAAATAAACCAAACCAAAACAAAACAAACAAACAAACAACATCTGTGATTTTAGACTTGATATCAAAGATTATCCCCATTTTCAAGTAGAAAAAAAATTATGTTTTAGCAAAGAACTTTAATAATTTCTGAGAATTATTTGTCACTCGAATTTTACTCCATTTTTCCTGTTAAGACCACAGCCACGAATCTAATTCTCGCCCTGGTGTTTGATATAATAATAATAATTATGAATATTATTATGTGGAAAAAAAAGTAAATGCCTTAATGGAATTCTCTCTTGACAGAAAGCAAATGGTCCATAAGAAACAATAATAATTTACGATGGGGGGGGGGGGAATAGAATTCGCAAATTTTGTTGCGCAATGTTTTACCGATGTATGATTCCACCTGTTGTTGATCCATTTGATTAAAATCCATTCAATATTATAAATCACATTCTTCTTCATAGATTTGTGATGAACCTTGGACAAGATTCAGACTAAGTTTAAACCCCATATTATGTAAAGAGTTAAAAGCCTTATAAACTAAATGGCAATAACAGTGACAGACAAACGGTTACAGAAACTGGGTGTTTTGTTTTGTTCTGAAAGATAATTCAAAGGTAACATTGAAGGGCTCAAAAATTGAAAGGAAAAAAAAAACAGCAATGGGTTAACGGATATTTGGAGAATTCAATAATGTCTTGAAAAACACGGCGTAGAAGAGACGAGGCAGAAATAAATGATTTATGGACGATAAAAACTAAAAAAAGAACTGTGATCTTGGACTGGGAAGAAGGAGAAGAAGATGCCATTGTCCTGAATTAGTCTCGTCATTACAACGGAACCGGAACTGGCGGTGTTTTAGCCTTGGCGGAAATTGTGCCCGTGTTACGGCAAGAGTGTGAGGGATGCTGGGATATCCCTGACACCCAATCCGGAAGTGAGGATTTGACCCTTTTGTTTGTCAAGACTGTGATTCTCTGACAAGATTGATCGGGTTTGATTTAAGTGTGGAATGTTAATATTACTATGATTACATTATTATGAGGATTGGGTTATCTCACGTTGACTGTCAATTCTCCTTCAGTTTATTGTTTGTCATTTTATTATTATATATGATGCTTTATTGAAAGGTCTTAGGTTTAAAATCCAACGATGACATCCCAAAACAAAAACAAAACAAAAACAAAAACCCAAAGAAAACAGACAAGCAAGAACAACATCATCATCAACAACATCCACAACAAAGCCAACAAACAACGCAAAAAGAACATAGAAAACAACCCTTTAATAATTTTCCAGTGGAATTTTTTCTTTTGGTTTCGGTCCAAGGAAAAACTGAAATAATTTCAGCTTTAGCCGCAAAGCAGTGATAGAAAGTGAGCAAGGGTTTTGGGGTCGAAAAATTACTTTCTCATTAATTTATTTTTGGAATATGTTTTACTCATTTTTGTTCCAAACTGCATATTATTATTGTCTCTTGAAGCATTTAAACCAATCAATATTTTTGAGGGACGAGTTTTGTGGTCAACAGTTTTTAAAAGACGTTTTATCAAAGTACCCCTGTATAGAAATTCTCGTTTTAATCAAATAAGCATTAAGAATTAATAGCGCTTTTTTTTGGCTCCAAAACCCATAAACTTCATATCCACTTGATAGGCGAATGAAGATTTCCTTAAATCGTATCAGTTCCGCTCCCTCCTGTTTTGTTCCATTGTAGAACATGCTGACAACATGACTTCCGCTTTGTTTGAATTCAACTTTCGTTTCCGTATGGATCCTATTCACGAAATTAGCATCATGGGATAGGATCAAGGTGTACTTTGTTGATTTTGCAGGTCTGATAACCCATATTGTTATGGGCCCATTGTTGTCACGGAAATAGGCCTACTCTCAAACCGACTCAAAATATTATCAACTTAAATTAAGAAAATAAGGAGCAGGCATCGGTTCTTTATCACAATATTTTTGTCTATTAAAAGAATGTGAAATAATTCAGGGCCATCATTATTGCGATCGGTAATCAGACCTGTTAATTTGTGCACATTGTCTTAGGATCCTTGCATAAAAATACTGTTATTAAAATCTCAACTATAATAGTTAACAATCGTTAATTCACAATACTGTCTTCCATCACACACAATAGTTAACAGTTTGTACAAAAGATAAACTTTCGACTTTTTAATCACTTTTTTAAAACTAAAAATTACAACTAGGTAGGTGACTTCTTTAAAAAAAAATTGCCAATTATTATTGCAAAATTCTTCCTTATTCCTAACAATAAAAGACATTTATTTGGAATTTCAATCATTCATTTAAATGTTCAGTGATCTCTTGTTTAAACGCCACCCCTCCCCCCACCCCTAGCCAACTTCATCCCCATCATCCATTTCTTTCCTTATTTTATTATTTTTCCTAATCATTAAAAAAAATCTCATCCTTTTGTTTTCCTCGGTTTTCACCGAATTCCTTTTTATTTATTTCCTCTCGCCTTCCTTTAACCAATTAAATGCTGCACTCTGTGAAAAATACAAACATGTACTTAAAATTTTGGCCAGGAAACTCGTCCTTCAAATATCGATCAATTTAAATGACCCTCATCTTAGCAAAAAAAATTATCAAATATGGGACTTTGCAAGTTCCAGGTTTGAGCATTTTTGGTAATTTAAATCAATCTATATTTGAAGGACGAGTTTTCTGGCCAAATTTTGAAATTCATGTTTTTCCAGAGTACGAGAGTAAAACTGGTTAATTCATGACAGATGTACAAGCCAGTTTTGATTAAATAAATTATCCCCGTAGAGAAATGATATCCACCTTCCCGGCTTTCATGGGGGCTAATTGATCCAATATGGCGACTCCTGTTTGAATTCTGTGCCTTATCAACAAGTACAATGTACCTAATTAAACATGATGCTCCCTTCTCTTCCTGCCTAAATCTAGAAGGTAAGAATGGGTGGAAAGGTAAGAAATTATATTATGTAGAAATAAAAAGATAGAAAGAGAGAGGTAGATAGATAGATAGATAGATAGATAGATAGATAGAGAGAGAGAGAGAGAGAGAGAGAGAGAGAGAGAGAGAGAGAGAGAGAGAGAGAGAGAGAATACAGAAAATAGAATGAGATCTCCTCTTTTATTATCTTAACTTCGTCGTTTCATTTTGTCGTCCTCCTATGCTTGAGAAATAGTGATTGGTCTCATAGAAATTTGAAACATGTTCTAATTCTTCCCCCCGCCCTCTTTCCCTTCCTTTCCCTCTCTCTCTCTCTCTCTCAATCTCTCTCTCTCTCTCTCTCTCTCTCTCTCTCTCTCTTTCTAATTCTCTCCCTTTTCCTCATCCTCCTCCTCCTTTTTCTCTCTCTCTGTCGTTTATTTTAAACTTCTATTTTAGTTTATCGCTTGTATTTTATCGAGCACACCATAACCTTTTTGGATGTGTGACTCATGTAAGTGAGAAATCGACAACGAGTGATATAATATAAACGCATTGAAAGACATACAATATTTTATGCAAATGCGATACCGCCCCATCCTCCTTGCTCAAGTACCATTCTTTAAAAAGCCACCAATTCTCTGATTGAAATAATTCATTACATACTATACTGTATCGTTTTGAGATTTTTCACTCTGTGTCTTCTTTTTTTAATAACAACAAGAAATGAAGTGAGTAGGGAAGTGCCAGAAGACAATAGAGAATAATTTTTTTTCGCTTCGGCGATGGGGGCTCGAACCCGCAACCTTATTGTTACGACAACTCCGCCTGGCTACAGTATGAGCTATCCACGATCCCAAAAAAGATCGCTTTTAACCCTAGTCTTTATTTTTTAACGTCTATTTTAGTTTATCGCTTGTGTTTTATCGTGCCCCACTTCACCTTTTTGAATGTCTAATTCTTGTCAGTGAGTAAGTACTACACGACAACGGGTGAGACGAATGCAATGATGGGGAAAACAGTGTCTGATAGAGGAAGATCAAGAGTTTTAAACGTCAAGACGGGCAAACGTTTTAACTGTTACGTGGTTGTTAATTGTGCCGTAACTACGAAATATGATATGCATTAGCAACATGACAAAACAAAAGCTTGAAAGGAAATACAGACAGACGTAAATACTACAACCCGTATGTTTGACAAAAATAAAACACCATTGCATTCTATTTCAACCTGTTTAACTTAATAAAAAATGAATCTGTAAAGCACATATTTTGTGACCATTCGCACCAAAAGGGTTTAATAGCATGTCGAATTGACTTTAATGCTGAAAATTAGATTCATGATAGAAGTATACATGGCTTTGGTTAAATTTATATTTTCTAAATTCATGTATACAAAACCCCCAAAATTCTACATTTTTTATTTTTTAAATGTTAAATTGACTAATTGGCATCTACCCGAACCCGATGCAATGCCAATTTTAGGTGACGAGTCGTATAATACATCTGGAATTTGGTCAGGAGAGGTGATATATTTCATTACTGTCATTATTTAAAAGTATTTATTTCAAACGTGTCTTCTATTCTCTATGTCCATACTCACCATGTGCTCTGACAGCGTCGATGTCGCGACCAGTTGATATGAGACCCCCATTCGGATGGCGAGACAATCCGGCCAATGTAATCTTGTCTCCATCCCTTGATTCGATTCCTCGAGATGCAGCAACTGCAGCGGCAGCAATAGAAGCAGCAGCAGCATTCCCTTCAGCTGTTGCTCTTGCTAACTGGGCAACACTTTGTGCGTGTGCTTCGAGTCCTGCTCTAACAGCGTTTGGCGTGGCTAGATTGTACGGATAGGATAGCGTTGAATGGGCCAGAGTGAGGGGGTAAGCCCCTCCCATGCCTGCAAAGCGCGCCGCCGCTGCTTGCCAATGCGCTGGACCGTGGGGTAGGAATAGAAAACCGGGGTTAGGAATTGGACGTGGTGCTGACGATGACGAGGGCGAGTGTGGTAAAAATGGATGATGTCTGTTTAACGATAACGGCGATGAAAGTGATGACAATGATGGAACTGTCGTTGAAGAAGTCGATGACGATGGGGATAATATCAAAGATGACGGTAATAATGTTGATGATGAAGATAACGATGAATTTGTTGAAATAGATGAATTTGATGATAAGGATGTTAATGAGGATAAGGATGATGATGATGAGGACGACGATGAAGATGATGTTGTGCTTATGACGTCGGATATGGACCATATTTTTGGACGTGTAGTTGGTGGAGTTTGTTGTTGTTTTGAAGATATGGACGAAGTAAATGACGAGGATTGTTGAGACCTTGACTGGGATGGACTTGAAGGACAAGATTTATCACTGGGACTGTTGATGTGAGAAGGAGGGCGGGGGGATGAGGCGGAGGTGGATTTCGGAGAAGTGGCGCCGCCATCTTCGGAAGTATCCTTATTCGGTGATGAGGTCCTACAAGGACGCCCGAGCTCTGAAACGCCTGTTGCTGATGTGACAGCCCTGACCCGACTGAGGACATCATCAGTGGCGTCGCTGTCCGAAAAAGATCGGAGGGGCGATCGATCTCTGTCTCTTTCTTGATCCGAATCTCGAGACAAAAGAGACGTGGATTTGGCGTTGTCTCCCCTTCTTTGGAGTTCTTCAAGATGTCTGAACCGGAAGTTGTTTAATCTAGTCATCGTATCATCGTCGTCATCGTCATGGTCATGGACATCGTCATCATCGCAGTCATCGTCGTCGTCGTCATCTTCATCAACGCGTATGATTCTTTCTTTGAACGGTCTGTTGTTGTTGAGTCCAATGTGGTTTGAGTCTGTAAAAACACAGAAAGTGAAAAATAAATTATTAGAAACAATTGAAAATAGATGCTTCTTCTACGTCCATTCAAGGAGTTGAGTAGCTCGTGTCAAATATAGATTTGTTGTGTTACAAACTTTCATTTCTCTTAAAATGTACCAGAAAAAAAATCCCTCAAAAAAGCCTCGAGCATTTATCATATTATAGCAGAATGTCCACGAGACGTACGCAAAGCGCTTTACAATGGATCCCCAACCAACAGCAACGCCGAACATGTAGGACATGACGCCTGGTCGAAGGCGACTGTCGTACCATTTGAACACATAGCCGCACATTTTCCATCTGACTGTCTCAAAAAGAAGAAAACAAACAAAAAAAAAAAAAAAAAAAAAAAAAAAAAAAAAACTAAAAACAAAAACAAAACACAAACAAAACAAAAAAATAAACAACAGCAAAATAAAACAACCAAAAAGAAAAAAAAAACAAGAAAAGAAACAAAACAAAACCAAAAATAAAGAAACAAAACATCCGCAGTTCAATATATGGATAAAGAGCTAGGCGTGTGATGCCAATCCATGAAGGCAACAAGAGGATAACATTATAACATAGACTTTATAGGCATTTCAAACAGGGCTAACGTCCGACTTTATCTTTAACATGTGTCTGATTTCTCTTTGACTCGGTATGGATTACAAAATCACAAGTAAAAACAGTAGGTCTAGCTCTATCAAATAAAAGGCTCTTATCAGTGATATCTTTTTGAAGTGTTTGGGGAAAGATGAGGGGGGGGGGGGGGGTTGAATCTTCGTTTGTGTTTTTATTTCGCTGTTTTTTTTTTGTTTTTGTTTTTTTTTTTTTGTTTTTTTTTTTTTTTTTTTGTTTGGTTACCTTTTTTGGTTTATTTATTTTTAAAGGGTTTTGTTAATTCGACCCTTTTATAATCTATTATTTCGAACAAAATAACAAAATAACAAAGGTAGATAAATAGATAGATAGATAGAGAGAGAGAGAGAGAGAGAGAGAGAGAAAGAGAGAGAGAGAGAAAGAGAGAGAGAGAGAGAGAGAGAGAAAGGATAACAACCCTCGGAATTCCTTTAAAGTGATTTTTTTGTTATTTTGCCTTGATTCAATTTTGTTTGTGTTTGTCTATTTTATTTTATTTTGTCTTTTGTTCTTTGTTTTACCTTTTTGTTTTCTATTGTTTGCTTGTTTTTTTGTTTCTTTTTTATTGTGTTTTTTTTTTAAGGTTTTGTTTTGTTTTCGTTTCCTTTTCCTTTCCTTATCTGATGATCTACTTGGTGAAAATTTGTGAATATGTAATAGAAATGTAATATGAATTTCTACACTAGTTCTAGATGAGAACTCTTTCATTTCTAGACAATGTCGTAAAACTACAATTACAGTATTGTCCTTTTATAGAGACGTTTGTTTAGCACTTCTGTATTTCTTACAGATAAATATCGCCCATGAAACAACACGTGTTCTGGCTAAGGGTCTAGAAGATAAGGCAAGTGTTTTGGTCTTCAAAGGATTCTTATCTTCTCGTTACGTATCGTATGTACGTATGTATGGATGTAAGTTTTGAAGAGATGTACTCTATGCAGACTTGCCAAGTGCTACGAAAAATTCGTAGAAATATGAATTTTTGACTCTAGCTACAGAACTGCATTCTCCTCTTTGACTTAATAAATCTTGTTGAAAAGGAAAGTTTAGTTTCTAAGAACCACCTGAATTATTCAAGAATTTGGGGCATTTTTGGACCAGACTGAGGGATAATTGTTGATTTTCAAGCTATTTAAAGATAATTTTTCTTTTTTTTTTCGCTGGAAACTACGAAATTTTGAAATTTCAACTGGGCAGCTCTGACTAAAAAACGTCACATGAGTTGTGACTGCTGGTACTGCTAGTGGTGGCACCAAAGGGCGCGGTTATTGAATGAAGACAGAACATTTCTCTATTAAAGTTGTTGTCTTTGTTACGTACGAGGAGGGGAAGAGTAGGATAGGAAACAATAAACCTCTTGGGGCTAATTCTTTACCCTTGTGTGGTTGAACATACAAAAATAAACACACACACACACACAAACACACAGACACACATACACACACAGAAATAATAATATATTATTATTATTATTATTATTATTATTATTATTATTATTATTATTATTATTATTATCATTTCCATTATTATTATTATTTTTATTATTATCATCATTATTATTATCATCATTATCATTATTTCCATTCTTATTAATATAATTATTATTTCAATCATTGACTTCCCTCATCTTCATAATATTTGAACCGCTATCTTTCTTCTATAAATCAGTAATTACAAACAATGACTCTCTAAGACTCAGCATTCAAAATTATTAGCCTACGCACTCTATGATACTTGCTCATCATCATCATCATACATTCCCAAACAAGCATAGATGTTTTTGTATAAACCATTTATCATTCTGCAAATCTCTCGATCGTGGAAAAAACTATTTATTTAACGCTGTTCGTTTCCAAACAAAACATTGCCGGTTTCGAGTGTTTTGTCTGTGACTGTACGGACAAGTTTCATAGTTTCATAATTCACGAGAATTGTTCACATTATCATGGCATATACTGCAAATTTAATACACAATAATAATATCTTGTTTCAAATTTTAAATTTCTATCCTACAAAACGTTAAACTTGTTAATACATACTTTTACAAGCCTTAGCTCGAACCTGGGGCCTTCCGGATCACAGTGCAACGTCTTAACCACTCGGCCACTTCGCCCGCCTTTACAATCTTGTTTTTCTTGTATTATTTCCCCCACTCGGCCTTCTAATTGCTCAAGAACAATAGTCTTTCTGGGTCACACAAATTATAATAGCGTATACTTTGGAATTAAAACGCAAAAACATCTTGTTTAACTCTCTCCTTACCCACCATTTTCAGTATTTCCCCCAAAATGACAGGCCTACCAAGCAGAAAACTGGATTTTTACAACTCAAACAAGCTCTCTATAAAACAACTTTATGTTCTTATTAATTCAACAAAGATCATTATTCAAAGTTTGTGATGTACAAAATAAATCTGAATAAGAAAAATGTAGACATAGTGTGTCGTAACAAATGTGGCGATTTAGCTGTAGGTGGTAAGGAGAGGGTTAAAAAAAGTTAACTTCCTAGCCTACAAATATTTAAACTTGTTTATACATCGTTTTACAATCATCTCTATTCTTAAATTTCCCCATGACTCGGGGCCTTCTCATCGCTCAAAAGACTGTAATCTTACTTGTCCAAGCAATGCCAAAAATGCTCGGGTTCGCCGAAACCAAAACAAGTCATTGTGCGTCCCGTCGATGATGGCAAAGAAGTGGATGTTTTTAGAGTAAAGAAGATGATGGAGTCGAACACAGATAGCGTACAAGTCTGGGATATTTTGAGGTGCGTTTTGCTACATCTGAAAACATTCCGTTGCTAAATGAATAATGTATGCATTGAAGCCGAATAAGATATTTTCTTCTTGGGCGTTTGTGGATTCGTATGCGTGAAAACATTGGATGACATAAAGTTAATAGGTTAGGTGTGTATTTTTGTCAGGAAGATGAAGAATAACAGATTGGTGTTTTTTAAGAGTAACAAGACTGCAACTAGTTTGGCGATGTAGAAAAACAAACAAAACAGAACTTGGTTGAATTGGTGTAGATTTTAAGAAGATATGACTGAATGAATGAATGAATGAATGAATGAATGAATAACTGAATGAATGAATGAATGAATTAATTAATTAATGAGTGAGTGAGTGAGTGAATGAATGAACGAATGAATAAATGAATGAATAAACGGATGAATGAACGGATGAAAGAATGAATGAATGAACAAATGAATGAATAAATGAATGAATAAATGAACGAATGAGCAAATGAATGAATGAATAAATGAACGAATGAATAATCGAATGAATGAATGACGTAATGAACGAATGAATGAATGAATGAAAGGACCGATGTTTGGATGGATTGATAATAAATAACCAACTCATTGATGTCCTGTCCGTCCATCAAATTCTTATTATGTATTCTTATATTTTATAAGGAGGGGTGAAAAGTGGTCGAGTGATTAAAGATTGCACTGTGATCCGGAAGCTCCAGGGTTCGAGCCCCGCTTCGGCACATATTTTATTTTTTCTTTTATCCATGTGAAAGATTATTATTAACCCCAAATTCGCTGACTTTTTGTCAACATGGGTGATTCCTGTTGACATCTGACGTGTGTTTCATGGATTACCCACAATTCCTTCATGGAATGCCTAGTCAACTGCACCTCACAATGCCTTGCGAAAGGGCGTGATTTTCTCGAAAATTTTGCAAACATAAATAATTGTCATTTTGGTATATTTGACACAAATATAAATTATAGTCCGAATCCTAACAAATAGTGACAAAAATAATAATAACATGACGAAGTGTCAGTCTGAAAAAATGACATCTTTCCTCTCAATTCTCACCACGTCGTGGACATCAGAACGCCGTGAATTGACACAATTATTTACATGGTTTACATTAGCACTTTTATGCAAGACACAAAATATGCAGTTAAACCCCTCGTCTTATACACCACTCACTGCCACAAGTCGTAATATCAGCAGTAAAACACAACGACAAAAACACACGAGATTATATAAGTATTTTGTGTAGTTGTTATAACGGAAAATACAGCCGTTTAAGCGGGAATGTACGGTGATAATAGCCTTATGAGACACAAAAACGGAGCATTGTTTCGACAAGGACTATGACAGTTATGATGATGATAAAGTCACTTCGGATTATCTACTGCCTGGAGGAACATACAAATATTTCTGGAGGTCATGATACATTATGATTCGTCCAAAAACGGTTTATCTCGAGTTTTGTTTCAATCATTTATAGTGAAGATTTATTTAATTATTTATTTATTTGTTTTGTCATTAGTTCAAAAATCTTGCTCTGTCTGCATTAAAACGAATATATAAGATAACCAATTACGTTTTTTTTTTTGATCGCACATATTTTTATTTCTGATATCTCAATCCACTTGAATCACATCAATCATAATATTATAAGAAGAATTGTAAATAATGACAGAATATGAATGTTCTTGTAATCAGAGTGTATTGTGTGTGTGATAACACTCTGTTCCACTGCTCCTGTCGCATTTACAAAATGTAGAATCTTCTTCTTCTTCTTCGTTCCTCTGATGGACATCTATGACTGCAGTCCGATATCTGAATATAATACATTCGAATGTATCTTAAAAACATAATGATGATAAATTATAATATAATAGGTGATATAAAAATACTAATTGAATAAGGATTTGAAAAGGCACGGACACAGGTCGTGTCCTGGATCCCCCATCCTCCATGCGCTTAGCATTACATCAAGATTATCCATACTCCCATTTGTGGAACAAATTTAGATTTATTTTTTTTTTTAAAAAGAAGTCAAATGGAATGGAAACTATATTTTAATTTACGAAAACAGACAATGTGGACGTTGCGGGTTTTTCCGTTTGTCAGCAAAACACGAGGAATTAAACACTAAAGATGAATGAGATATGTGAGAAAGCGTTGTTTAAGTGAATAACCACATTGTATAAATTTCTAACGGCGACAAAAAATGGCCGTCTAAAACTTTCCATATCTTTAATTTTCTTGGCAAAAATTTTATGACTATTTGGAGCATCCATCGATGAGAAGAAACTCGACACTCGTCAAGCTAATCCCGACCCGTCTTCCAATGGGAATAAATTCATCTCCTGACTCCTAAAACATGGTCATACATGACCCATTATGAGTTACAGATTAATTCTAGGCATTTGTCTATAAATCACGGCGACGGACAAGTGCGCAGGCGCAATAATCCACACGTCTTCCGTCTGTCATTTTTGGAATGGTCCGACTAAGTGAAAAACAAGACGGTTACACGGAAATTAAACGACTGCCTGTCCGCCGCCATTTTGTCGCGGGGACTAAAACAATGGCCTCCATTATGAAAGTTGAATCCCCGGATGTTAGGCGGTAAATATTCTAGTTAACGGTCATCGAGGTGATGGGTGACGTTGACGTTTTGGTGGTTGGGACGTGTGTGCAGCCGGGCGCCGTGTGTGTGTAAGACGGTTGTTTTTGGACAGTTTGAGGTTAATAGTGGTCGCGGTACGAGGTTAGAATACAGGAGTGGACAAAGTTGTTGTATCATTTACATTGTTATGGGACAGGGTCGTCATAATTATACTGTAGGGTATTATATTTTTTACATAATCGTAAATCTACAGGTGTGTGCGTGTGTGTCTATGTGTGTGTGTGTAAATGTGTTTGTGTGTGTGTGAGGGGGTGGGGTGGGGGGTGTATGTACGTATGTATGAAGTATACATGCATGTATGTATGTATGTATGTATGTATGTATGTATGTATGTATGTATGTATGTATGTATGTATGTATGTATGTATGTATGTATGTATGTATGTATGTATGTATGTATGTATGTATGTATGTATGTATGTATGTATGCATCTCATATGTATGTATTTATTTGTGTGTGTTTTCTTTGTGTGTTTGTGTGTGTGTGGGGGGGGGGGGATTATTAGCCTACGTGAGTGAACCCTTTTGGGGCCTAATAGCTCAGTTGGTATAGAACTCACCAGACAAACAAAGGGTCTGTCGTGGATCCCAGGTGCAGTTAAAATCTTACCTGCCTCTGACCACCCCCCCCCCCCCCCACACTCCTAAAATAATCTCAAAATTATACAAAAATACAAAAATAGATATTTCTATTTTCTTTTCCCCATTGTGATCCGTCTATGATTTTTATGAAATTAAATGGTGAGGTGTTTCCAGTTTCCAGAAACTTCTACCACATTTCGTGTTATGGACCAATTAATTAATGTGATTCACCAGTTAGCTCGATCGACGCACTCTCTGACGTGAAAGCAGACAACAACAGCAGACGGTACCAGCACCGCCGCCGAGCACAACAACAACAACAACAACAACAGCAACAGCAACAACACAACTGAACATGCTTCAAACAAAATGTAATTAATTTGCCAACAAAACAAGCGACAAAAACCAAACAAAGTCGTGGTATGTGAAAGTAACTGCAACAAAGGGCGTCAAAAATGGCGTCTGAAAGGAATGGAGGTTAAAAACTTAAACAGGAAACACAAGTTGACAAAATAAAAAAGTCGCAGATCTGTAAACGAAACAATAGACATTATTCATTATTCTGTTTGCGCTTTTACCTCATTTTCAACTTTACAATTAACTCTCTCGCTCTCTCTCTCTCTCTCTCTCTCTCTCTCTCTCTCTCTCTCTCTCTCTCTTATATATATATATATATATATATATATATATATATATATATTTATATCTATCTCTCTATCTATCTATCTCTCTCTATCTCTCTCTCTCTCTATCTATCTCTCTCTCTATCTATCTATCTATCTATCTATCTATCTATCTATCTATCTATCTATCTATCTATCTATCTATCTATTATCTATCTATCTATCTATCTATCTATCTATCTATCCATCCATCTACCCATCTATCCATCTATCTATCTATCTATCTATCTATCTATCTATCTATATCTATCTATCTATCTATATATATATATATATATATATATTTATCTATCTATCTATCTATCTATCTATATATTTATCTATCTATCTATCTATCTATCTATATATCTATCTATCTATTTATTTACTTATTTATTTATCTATATTTTCTCCCTCGCTCCCTCCCTTTTCCTATGTCTTTCGGGTCCAACTAGCTAATTGCTTGTGACTTGTGCAACTTCCCCCAGCTATAATTTAGTTTCGCATTTCTGGCTATTAGAAAATTATGTGATTGAATAGACCGCCTTATAACGACTTCTTCTTGATTGTTCGATACGTGTTCGTACAAGGAAAACACATCAAAGGAAGCTGTCAAACATCGTTTATAAAACACACACACACACACACACACACACACACTTGCGCACGCGCACGCATGCACAAAAATACACAAGCTCACAAGCAACCACAAAAGATTTTGAATCAAAAGAAACAAACGGTAGCCATTTTACTAATGGTATCGAGCCATTTTACTAATGGTATCGTTCTCATAATATCGATATCTACTGAGCAGTTAACATCTACGAGATACGTCATGTATATTAGAATATCGAGGAAAAATCGAAATTCCAATATGCGTAATTATCGGTGGACATGTTTGCAGTTGTTTGGTATCGTATTGGTGTCAAATGTCGTACATTTAGATGTTGTCCAGAAGGTTGTAGACTGGATATTTCGTTCATTTGTTTATTTATTCATTCATTCATTCATTCATTCATTCATTCATTCATTCATTCATTCATTCATTCATTTATTCATTCATTCGTGTATTTATTTACTTTTATATCTTTTTTATTTCTTGTTCGAGAAGGCAAAATACCAATAACATTTGGTTATTATCGCTGAACAAATTTGTAGTTGTTTGGAGAGTGAGAGAGAGAGAGATAGAGAGATAGAGATAGAGAGAGAGAGATAGAGAGAGTGAGATAGAGAGAGAGATAGAGAGAGAGATAGAGAGAGAGATAGAGAGAGAGATAGAGAGAGTGAGAGAGAGAGAGAAAGAGGGGGGGGGGGGGAGTAGAGAAGAAAGACGGTTACCCATGAGATGACATTCTTATAATGATTTGAGTACCTATAGAAATATATAATGCATGAAATAAGAAAAGCGAACAAAACATAGAAATATCGATAACAAAATATCAATTTGTACCGAAATCATGGGGTCAAATCCAATTGAAAACACGATCAGTCGTTGACAGGAAAAAGGACTTTGACAGCTTGGAACGTTCCGTCTCTCTCCTTCTTGTTACCCACTTAGTTAACTCCCTTCTTTAGAAAAACACGTATTCAAAAATTTGGCCAGAATACTTATCCTTCCAATATCAATCGATTTCAATAACCCTCATCTTGGCAAAAACTCTCAAACCTGGGACATCGTGAAGTCTTTAATTAGTTCCCCAGGTTTGAGAGTTTTGACAAGATGAGGGTCATTTAAATTGATCGGATCGATATTTGAAGGACGAGTTTTCTGGCCAAATTTTTTAAATCTGTGTATGGTGGTGAACGGGTTACTGTCTTCTTCTTCTTCTTCTTCTTCTTCTTCTTCTTCTTCTTCTTCTTCTTCTTCTTCTTCTTCTTCTTCTTCTTCTTCTTCTTCTTCTTCTCCTCTCTTCTTATTACTGTGAAACTACAATATCAATAATGTTATAATCATAAAACACGGCAGCAAAAGAAATAGCATTTCTTTTTTTTTTTTTTCTTTTTTTTTTTTTTTAGCCACGCCGTGAGACTGAACGGCATTTTAGGCCCGATTCTCCGATTCTACGGGTCATTTAAAAGATATAAAACGTTTTGAATGGTTGAATACGGTGACACGGTTCTGGCTTGCACGTCGTGAAAGAGACAGGTCTGTGGTCGTTGCAATACGCCGCATTTAACACGCAATCAACACGATGTTTATGGCCTATAGATTACACGATTTGAGAATATCCGACTTAGTGGGCCGTCGTCCGACATCCCGGTCCTGCAGTCTGCTGCTGTTTGGATTAATACTATGGTGCTGCTTTACAAGTGGCTTTATACAGTAATTTAAACTTTTTACTATCTTTTAAAAAATAAATAAATAAATAAATTTCTGTCAATTCCCCCCCCCCCAAAACAAAAACAAAAACAAAAACAAAAACAAAAGGACACGTTTACTTCATGATTGACCCATGTATTAATATCCTTTACTTATTATAATATTTTTTTTTTCTGTTCTTTTTCTTTTTTTCTTTTCGTTTTGTTTTCTTCTCGCCCAAATCAATTGTCCTGTATGTCGCTACTGACTTCTAATCTTTAATCAGTAATCTTAATTTTAATTTTATAAACTATTAAACCTTTGCCATGCTATTTCTGGTTTCTTTTCTTCATAAACATTCGTTGATTTATGATTATGTAAAAAGATACAATGCCCTCCAGTAGAAGTATGAACGTGCCTCTTAACAATGTGAATTCAAAGTTACAACCAAAAAAAAGTGATATATTACTCGTGTAACATTTGACCAAAGTATAATTGATCTCATTACTACTGCCAACGTAACACGTGTAACATTTGACCCCACACGCAGATTCCACAGTAACGGCTTGATCTCGTGCCCCAACCCACGCCACCTAAAGCACTTTGCTGTTAAAACCTCCACTCAATGTTAACATCGCGATACAAGTTCTATCAAAATATATCAAAATAATGTCATAAATCTGTTGTTTTTTAAAAAATAAAATTAAATCTCGCCGTATAATAGAAGTCTTTACGGTCCTCGTCAACGCTATGAACGATGGCTGCCATGAATAGTCTTCTTTTTTAAAGGCTTCGCGATGACAACTTCCGTCCACCATTTTGGTTTTCAATACCGTTTGTTATGTAAATGACTCTACTATCTCCACCTGATACTTTCCCATGAAGTTCCATACAGATAAAAAGAAGGACAGTAATACAGTTCTGCAGCTCTGTTACAAAGCTATTCTGATTTTTTAATATTTTAGCTAGGAAATTTATACTTCAAATTTAACTACATCGATCAATTAAAATGGCCCTCAAATTGCCAAAAAGTCTCGAACCCAAGAATTCCCAAAGATAAACGAATTTATCTCTCGAACTCGATTAATTTTTCAAAATCTCTCAACCCAAAACTATTTTTAGAATAATAAATGTACTTTTTAATATCATTCGAACCAATTTTGTAAAAACTCTGAAACTCGGGACATAATAATATGATAAATTTACTTTGTTTAAATCACTCGGGCATCGACCTTTGTGTAGACTTCACTAAAAACCGTGTTTTTTTTTTTTTTTTTTTTTTAACGTTTTGAAGGAATCTGTGGGTTACTAAGACTGGCCTGGTATTATGAAACCGCATTGAGTTTTGAGTCTAGACTTGCAATATATCTCATTTAACACCCCCTTTCTTCCTGTCCTCAATATAAAAGAAAAGAAATAATGTGGTGTAGAAGAGAGAGAGAAAGAGAGAGAGAGAGAGAGAGAGAGAGAGAGAGAGAGAGAGAGAGAGAGGAGACAAAGAGAGAGAGAGAGAGGGGGGGAAGAGAAAGAGAGAGAGAGAGAGAGAGAGAGAGAGAGAGAGAGAGAGAGAAGAGGGGGGGGGGGGGGGGGGGGGGGATGGAAGCGAACTCGATCATTTTAACAAGATCTACGAGACAGCAGTTTAGTGAATAATCCAAATAACGAATGAATGAACGAATGAATGAATTGATGAATGAATGAATGAATGAATGAATGAACGAATGAATGAATGAATCGCCGTCCTCTAAGCAAGGTACTACAACATCATACACGTACGCACATATAAAACTCCTATTCGTACTTCAATACGAATAGCCCGTACACCTATCAAAAAACAATTTAGCGATCTAATCCATTAATAAATAAATCGGTGCCCGTTCGGTTTTGAACCCATGTCCTTTTGAATCTCATTCAAGCGGCCATGTCACGCTTGAGTGACCACAAAGACACTTTCTAACCCACCGGAAAACCATGATAATCTTTATTATGCTCTTTCCTTGCTCTTCCTGCTCACTCCCGTCCCTCACCCCTCCCTCATTTATCTTCCTTTTTTTTTTTTTCTTCTTCTTCTTCCTTTGCCCGATTTTTTTGTCTTGAAGATACAGTCTTCCACGCTTCAAACAACATCCAATGCGATAATTTACACTGTCTTCTCATACTTAGCTATTACCGAAACTCGAAACCTGGACGTCTATCAATACTATCGTTATAATTAGATATTTCTGTAGTTCGATTTATGCTATGCGTTTACATAAAATACTCATAACACCGTCACCCAGATCAAACTTATCAACACACACACAAAACCATGTGTGATAACATTAAACGTTTATAGTCTAATTAATACAAATTCAACGAGAACTATACATAATAAAAAAAATGGCAATAACAAAGAACGGAGTGACGTCGAATCAATTTCGTTTCTTCTATAATTTCATTTAAACATTACAAAATTATCATTCAAATAATTCCGGAATTAATTTTCTCCGACTGTTTGTTCTCTTTCAACTTTCCATTTCTTTCCTCAACATTCGTTTTAACCTGTATTCGTTTTCCGTTTCATTAAATCTTATCAATCACAACAGCCTAATGAATTAAATTTCCAAACATCGGATTTATTATAAAATTACATTATTGCTTTTATCCAAGATCTGTTTTATTTTGCAAATCAATCACTATACAACGCAGGGCTGCCAACTTGAAAATTTAAAAAACTCGTAGTTTCCAAAGGGGAAAAAAATGAAAAAGTTACTATAAATAGATTTACAAATCAATAATTTATTGCCATCACCACGATCCATCCCTACATAAATGCTTCAAAAGTCCTGAATATTATAGGATCTAAGAAACTAAATTTTCCATACAACAAGATTTATTATTGAGTCAAAGACGCTAAAATGCAGCTCTGTAGCTGGAGCCAAAAATTCGTAATTTTACGGATTTTTCGTAGTACCAGGCAGGTCATGTGTGCGGCGCCCTACAACAATAGCATTAGTTTATTGAAAATGGTTTGTATTGTGTATTTCTAAAGAAAGAAATCAGACAAAACAAGATGACGGTCATTGAACCATATCAATGATGACTGTAATTACCTGATTGATTCATCAGTTTAATACAAAGTCTCCTGTATTATGGAAAAACACATTTCTAAAAGTTTTGACCAGAAAAATCGACCTTCAAATTATATCGTCGATTTAAATGACCTCATCTGGCAAAAACTCTCAAACCTGGACTTCGCTCGCGAAGTCCCAGGTTTGAGAGTAGTTGACAAGATGAGGGTCATTGCAATCGACCGATATAATTTGAAGGACGAGTTTTCTGTTCAAAACTTTTAAATATGGGTTTTTCTAGAGTATGACAGAATTAACGATATTAGAAAATTTATTGTCACCTGAGCATGTGTGGGATGTTTAAAAAAAAAAAATAGATAGAAAAGAAAAAAATTGAAAAAAAAAAACACCTCTAGAATTTCTCTATTCAAAGGCAGTTTATTTTTGAAAAGACACAGAATGGAACGTCGATCGTATCAATAGCGATGACTATTAATACCCGTTTTGTTGTCAGTGCCACCACCACCACCAACAACAACAACCAACGTGAATAAATGCACGATAAATAGATATCGTGTTTTCGTGAATTACTTTTTTTTTGTTTGATTGTTCAAAAGCGACGTGAAAACAAGATTTTGATGTCAGATTTATGGAATTAAATAGATATTTAAAAAATCACCGTAAACGAAACTGTCGACGCGTTTTTTGTTGTTGTTGTTTGTTATTATAATTAATATGTTTTTGTATGGGGTCTATGTCGAATAGACGCATTATGATAATTGCTATTTTATAGCGGGAAAGCGACGTCAAAACATGGGGACGGTGTTAGGAAATGTGTCGTGACAAATAGGTCTTTTGTGTGTAGGACTTTTCTCCGGCGTCAAAGAATATGTCTTAAAGGTTAACTTCTAATCCATTAATCAGTGTCACGCCACGTCAGCAGATGGCAAAAACAAAATGCTTACAATCTATATAATAAATGTTCACATGTTTGCTTTTTGTGTATGTGTATATTTGTGTATGTGTGTTTGTGTGTAGCATACATTTTATTATATTTTTTTTGACAGAGAAAATAATATTGTGATATCGCGGTTTTCGCCTCATAGGTTTTTCTTAGTTTCTTTATGAATAATATCATAAAAGAGGTTTGTCTGAGAATAAAAAGACGATGAGGACAAATCGCTTAAATACGAATTAATTCTAATGTCACATTATTCTTTTAGGCATCCTGTAGAACAGGCCAGGCGGTGGTGGCCCCGCCATGATGGCCAATGGAGATTTTCTAGGTGGTCCGGGCCAATCCTGTTGTTGGTCATTCATGGTCCACGGAAAGTTGTTGGCGCTTTGTAGTTTACTTCCGGTGCCATCGGAATATTTTACTCTTTTCTTTTCATTTATACAAATTTTGCAGTTGCCCCTACATAAATCAATCTTTACCTATGCCTTATGGTCCCCCAATGTGTGTTGAAAACCAATGGTGTTTTAGACTTTCTTACTGACTGAATATTATGTTTATCTGTATATCCGGAGCTGCCAACTTGAAATTTCAGAAATTCGTAGTTTCCAAGGGAAAAAAGAAAAGTCACAATAGAAATAGCTTTACACAATATAATTAATTTGCCCTCAGCATGATAAAAAAAAAAATGCCCCAAAGTCCTAAATACAGGATGTCTGAAATGGTATTTTCCTTTTCAATAAGATTTATTCAGCGGGAGCGAAAAATTCGTATTTCTATGTACTTTTCGTAGTGCAAGGCAGGTCTGGATATCTATCTCACTCTCCCACCCCCCCCCCATCTATCTCTCTCTCTCTCTCTCTCTCTCTCTCTCTCTCTCTCTCTCTCTCTCTCTCTCTCTCTCCCCCCCCCCCCCCTTGTACCTACCGACCACTTTGCTTCATTCCACCCCCCACCCCGATGATCTGACCCCTCATCCATAATAAATCAGATTCGACCCCAGCATGTTCTCACGCCGTTCCCGATGTCATAAGGCGGCTGCTACAAAATTCACGGCGTTGACGCCTTGGGAAAGGAAAGGTGTGACTGCCGACCCAGAGGCGGTAGGGGTTAAATCTGTGTCGGGCCCGTGCAGACCTTTGGTTACGAGAAGGCCGTCGCAGGCATAAAGATGGAATTATTGGTTCCGATTAATTGGACGATGACGTCATAGAAATATGTGTTCCATGAAATAAGTGTTAGGATGGGAAAGTATTGTTGGCGACCCAGTGACGTAGATCCATGGGAATAGAATATAAATTAACTAACTAGCGCTTTTATATTATAGAGCAGTATCAACGTAGTGTGCTCAAAGTGCTTTACAAGAGGTCCCAAGCCAACATTTACACTTAACGCTGTTACGGCCATGTACTCTTTTCACACTCGTGTGACCAGGTCTCGAGCCCCACGATCGTTATCCCGTTTTTTTTTTTCTCTCTCCCCCCCCCCCCCCCCCAAAAAAAAAAAATTATAAAAAGAAACTAGTCCATCTTGGTAATTTTGTGGTATTGCATTGCGGCTGACGCCTGGGTTAACACGGGTTTGATTCATCCAAAGTATAACGACAAAGTAAAGATATTTAGCACAATCACTTTTTTTCTGCGCATGTTTGTGTGTGCGCTTGCTTGCGTATATGTATATATATGATATGATATGTATGTGTATTTGTGTGTGTGAGTGTGTGTGTGTATACATGTTTGTGTGGGTGAGCATGTGCGTGTTAGTGTGTATAAGTAGAATTGCTCTGTGAATCAAGGTGTGGAGATCGCGGTCAGATCAAGGTGTCGTTCAGATAAGAGTGACCGGCACAGGTGTAAATGAAACGGATGGTTGGAATGCTGAAGACTCCATAATGTGGGTGGAGGGCTGGGGGGGGGGGGGGCGGGGGCAGGGAGACAGACAGAGGGGGAAAGAGAGAAAGAAGAAGAGAGAGAGAGGAGAGAGAGAGAGGAGAGAGAGAGAGAGAGAAGATAGATAGATAGATAGATAGATAGATAGATAGATAGGATAGATAGATAGATAGATAGATAGATAGATAGATAGATAGATAGATAGATAGATAGATTGATAGAAGAGATAGAGAGAGAGAGACAGAGAGAGAGTATGAGAAAGAGAGATAGAGAGAGAGAAAGAGAGAGAGAGAGAGAGAGAGAGAGAGAGAGAGGAGGGGAGTGGAGAGAGACAGTGGAGAAAAAGAGACGAGGGAGAGAAATAGAGAGAAAAAGAGATAGTGAGAGAAATAGTGAGAGAGTAAGAGAAAGACATAGAAAGATAGAGAATGAGAGAGGGAAAGAGAGAAAGAGAAAGAGAGAGAGAGAGAGAGAGAGAGAGAGAGGGGGGGGGGGGGGGGGGGGGGGGAGAGGGAAGTAGTGAGGTGTAGGACAGGGGAGATAAGCAGGGAGCGTCTCTATATAAAAAGTCTTCTTAAACAAGGATAAGTGGAGGGGACGGGAATTGTAAACGGTTCATGAAATATTCATTTTGGGAAACGGCAAGGATAGCGACTCTCAAGGAACCCCTTCCCATCGGTCGCTTGCGACGAGAATTGATGCTACGCGTTCAGGTAAAACACTCACAACATCCGCCAGCCGGATATAAAGTATCAATCAACTCTCAGAATTGCATGTAAATTTGAATAATTTATAGTCTGATTGATATTGCATAGTACTTTCCTCCCGATCTAACAAACCCAGAAATTCAATCAGTGCTGGATGAATAGGGGGGGGGGGGGGGGGGGAGGTAAAAAAAAATCTTGACTGTTCTTTTTTCCTTCTTTTTTTCTGGATAATTGTTGTTTTTTTTTTTTTTTTTTTTTTTTTTAAAACTGATTTAGATAAATTTTTACTAACCCGTAGACAAGATGGGAGATGAAGGTTTCGATGACGTAATATCCAATTCATGCTGGTCGCTAGGCGACATGACAACACTCCTGTTCCGTCCGTCTGCGCAGTCGTCGTCATCATCCGGGTTATCGATGTCGTCACTTCCGTCTTCACTTCTGTTTCTGGGAGACCACGTCATTTTGTTTTCCTTCTTCAGCCTTCGGCGGGCGTTTGCAAACCACGTGGACACCTGGCAGTTTGGGAACGAAAAATTAATTTTTCCCCCTTCAATTAATATCATTAACGTCACTATTCTACGTCATTTGGTATTAGTGAGGGAGGTCAAAGAGTAAGAAAAAATATAAAGAAGTATTATACCTAGTGAAAGATTTTTTGTTAATCTCAAAGTTCCATGGATACTTATGTGGCACAAATATTTTCTGTATTCATATTTACTCTATGCGTTAAATGAAATGAATACTGCAATCTTTCTATTTCTCAATCAATCAATTTGTCTATCTGTCTCTTCTTCTTCTTCTTCTTCTTCTTCTTCTTCTTCTTCTTCTTCTTCTTCTTCTTCTTCTTCTTCTCCTCCTCCTTCTCTCTCTCTCTCTCTCTCCCTCTCTCTTTCTCTCTCTCTCTCTCTCTCTCTCTCTCTCTCTCTCTCTCTCTCTCTCTCTTTCTTTATCGCTCTGTTTCGACTTATTCTAATATGACCACCCATAGAAATGGTTATACCTCAGAAACACCTCCACTCCCTTCAAACTCACAAAGATCACGTCCAGTTACTAGTAGTAGTGGTGTGTTATCTTACATACAATACAAGCATTAATAAGATTTTAAAAATGAGAGACGACTCAACATAGCTTCAATTTCTCGCTTGACTTCCACCGTGTAATAACCCTATTTAACTCTGCCGTACTCTGAAAAAAAACAACAACCCAGATTTGAAAATTTGGCCAGAAAACTAGTCCTTCAAATATCGATCAATTTAAATGACCCTCATCTTGGCCAAAAACAAAAAAAGACTTCTCAAACCTGGGACTTCGCGAAGTCCCAGGTTTGAGAGGTCTTTTTTGTGTTTGGCCAAGATGAGGGTCATTTAAATTGATCGATATTTGAAGGACGAGTTTTCTTGCCAAATTTTCAAATATGGCTTTTTCCAGAGTACGGCGGACCTCTGCTAGTGTTGGGAATTAAATGGAGCCTGGAAAGATAGCTCTTCCCAAATCCCCATTGATAACACCGTGGAAAATTGTATTAAGAATGAAGATGACAAGACGCTATAATGTAAGGATGTTAAAGAAAAAAAAGTAACGGGGGAAATGATTTATGCTTTGAAGTCGATTTGACTTGACTTGCGCTCGGCCTTCGGTTTGTTGTTATTTAGATTAACCTTCACGGACTCCATGGTGTTGGTATTCATTCACGCTTGAGTAGATTGAGTCAATAGACCCCCCCCCCCCCCCCCCCCCCAATAAAATTCCAGGTTAAGAGTAAAGAGTAAAATACGCGTTTCTTTTGCTTTTTTTCTCTCGTTTAAAAAAAATTGTAATGATATTCTTTGGCCATCAATGTGAATTATTTAAATTCAATACGGTAGCTCTGAAATAATATCTAAGGTTAACAACTCACTTTGGATATATAATGTGCGGCTATGTGGTCTAGTGGTATGTCACTCGCTTTCGGATCGGAAGATTCTGAGTTCGAGCCTCGCTCGGCGCATAGTTGAGTCCTTGGAAAAGGCTCTTTACTAACATTCTTTCACCGTACTCGTCAACAGCGTTGTCTCTGTCGAAAAAAAATGTAATATCGCCTAACAGGCGTCATGTCTCGTTTTACATGTTCCCTGTTGCTGTTGATCAGGGACCACTTGTAAAGCGCTTTGAGCAGGTTTGGTGGAAATTGCGCTACATAAAAGCTCAAAAGATCAAGTTTTTAATGGGATTAGGCTTGTAGCAATAACAACTTAACATAACAATGATGTGTTTACCTGTGTGAGCGTCATCTTTGTGATGATGGCCAGCATAATCTTCTCTCCTTTTGTTGGATAAGGGTTCTTTCTGTGTTCGTACAGCCACGCTTTCAGGGTGTTGGTGTTCTCTCGGGTCGCGTTTTTGCTGGAAAAGGTTGAGGTGGTGGAGGTCGTGTTGGTGGAAGGGGATGAGATGAAGGAGGATGTG
>NC_088366.1:65506619-65519119 GCF_034508935.2 Berghia stephanieae | reverse complement strand
ATGCCGCTGTAAACCCTCACAGCAATTTTGATGCAGGTTTTAAACTTTTGGACAAGAAACCTGCTCGTCGCTTCCTCGTTTTGTGGTGAAAATTGAAGGCCACTTTACAAAACGATAATATAAATTATTCTTTTTCTGTGGACACGAAACGACCTGCTCGTTACTTCCTCATTTTGTAGAAAAAAGTTAAAGCCACTTTATACGGTGATATAAATTATTTTCTTTCTTAGTGAAGATTATGGACAGAGTGATGAGAATGACTATGCATGGAAAGAGATTTAGACTACAAGATTGATTCTTATGATTGTTAGTATTAATTCTTATCCACTAAATGCGCTTAGGTGTAATTAATAATAATGGTAATAATAATAATAATAATAATAATAATAATAATAATAATAATAATAATAATAATAATAATAATAATATAATAATAATAATAATAATAATAATAATAATAAGAAGAAGAAGAAGAAGAAGAAGAAGAAGAAGAAGAAGAAGAAGAAGATGAAGAACAATGAATTTCTTCTCTTATTCAGTGTTATGATGAAGGGCATTACAGTCATACAGAATACAGATGCGAGCACGCGTTTGCTTTTGTTTGTTTGTTCATTCGTTTGTTTGTTTGTTTGTTTTGTGGGTGTGTAAGAAAGAGAGTGTTTGTGTTTGTGTGTTTGTGTACGTGTGTGTTTATACATGTATATATGTATGTGTGTGTGTGTGTGTGTGTGTGTGTGTTTGACAACACTGTGTTAATTGGCAATCAGATAACGGGCCATGCTACTAATTACACAAACGAATCGAATGTTTTTACGTTTTCAATCAAAGGCTAGGACTCGTCGTTCACCTTGCTTTTTTATATTTTTTTCCCCCTCTTTTTCTTCTTCAGCCAGCATGAGTGAGTACTGACTGTGACCGTTAAAACAACGGTGTCGGTAGTGAGTGTGAGTCAATACAACACACGTCCACAAACAAATACTCCGTTCACGATCACAGATAAACTTGCTACTGCGTTCTTAATTGACTTAAAACTGCATCGTTTAAGCAGAGGAAAAAAATATCGTCTTGTTTGATGCTTGTTTACACACATTTCTTCGAAATGTTTTTTCCCAACTTTTTTTTTTTTTTTGACACACTGGGTGGGCTAAATGAAACTTTGCCATCGGGACGAGATACTTAACATATTCGAACGAAATCTGGCTTAGCTCTCAAGTCGGTTGTAATCGGATCTTGTCCTCTTGTAATACCATAAACATTATACGTATTATATTATTATTATTATATTATAATATATAGCTGTCTATGCAGATGCCGCTTTTTAAAGTCAGAGAGAGAGAGAGAGAGAGAGAGAGAGAGAGAGAGAGAGAGAGAGAGAGAGCGATGAGATAACAAGTGGAACAAGAGAGAAGCATCATGTGTCCTTATGAACAAGAATGGGGATGATGTTATAGGGAATGAGATTAGCGGAAGAGTAGCGTCCCTTGATTGGACGTCCTTCATAGTCAGTGACGTCACCGGCGGAAAAAAGTTATTAGAGAGAGAGAACGTCATGTTGGTTGTACGCATGCGTCTCTCGTCCTCGGCGCTCAACCAACAAGACGTTCTCTCTCTAATAACTTTTCCGCCGGTGACGTCACAGACTATGGGTGACGTCCAATCAAGGGACGCTACTCTTCCGCTAATCTCATTCCCTATTGAAAGAACAAACTGACTGATTCTTGTGGGTCTTTTCATGTCTATGGGAGGTGTTAGGTGACACTGAACCACCCTGAACTTTGCAGGTGCGAAACATTTTTTCTGAGAGGGTTTCATCATTCCTTTCATACGAGAGAACAAGAAAAGCCGGTGTTTGTGATGTGGGTGGTGGTTTGTGCAAGTGGTTCGTACTTTGTAGCTAATTAGAAAATCCTTGTACTGAAGTATTTAGACTGGTGTATATTAAAATCTGTTAGAGAGAGACACGTGTGGTCCACAAGTTCGAAGCTGTATTCGGTTTCTGAGGCTTTTACAAGTGCGAGAGGGGCGGGTGGTGGTTGGAAGTTGCTTGTGGGATAATATTTGGGTATATTATGTGTTGAGTTGTTTACTTCTTCAAGGTATTGGTACTAAGTTATTTATTATAATGCGTTTGTTTATTGATTCACTCCCTTCATCAGTAACTGAGAAACATTGGTACTCGTACCCACCCAATTTAACGTGAAGAAGTATGTAATATCGGTTTGCGGTATTTTCTAAAAAGGACAGACGTCAATGATTCTGTTGTTAAACTGTCTGAGGATGACTAAGAGAAGAAGGAAGAAGTGGCGATGGCGGTGGTGGTGGTGGTGGTGGTGGTGGAGGAGGAGAAAGAAGAAGAAGAAGAAGAAGAAGAAGAAGAAGAAGAGGAGGAGGAGGAGGAGGAGGAGGAGGAGGAGGAGGAGGAGGCAGAGGAGGAGGAGGCAAAGGAGGAGGAGGCAAAGGAGGAGGAGGAGGAGATGGAGGAATAGGAGGAGTAGGAGGACCGTGCGCCCCTCAGAGCGGGACTCGAAACCTGGACCTTCCAATCCGAAGGCGAGTGTTGTTACACCCCTAGACCACATTTAATAATATCCGCACTATAGCCTCACTGCAGACAAGATAATATAACTAATATTGAATCGACTAAAAAGCGAGCCAAACCATAATATAAATCAAATACGAGCAATAAATTATAAACGTATACAATGATAAATTACATACATTATCAACTTACCAGTGGCGAATAGAAAGCTGAGCCCTCGGAGCCAAGCGCAACATATCCTGCTGCGGCGTAGGCAGAGGCGTTGTATACGGACTCGAGTCCTGGGGGCAAAGCTGCGGCAGGATTCCTTGGATAAGACAAGGGAAGACCTCCAGGGTACTGACAAGAGCATACTGTCTGGCCTGTGTGTGGGTCTGTCAAAATTGGGCGCCCATTTTCGCAGCATGCCCTTGGAGGATGTGGAGCGGAGGCTGATGTAGCCGGAGTCATCTGAAAATATCAACATGTATTCTTTTGTAAACAAATAAATGTTGATGTTTAAGCGCTTAGAGTCTGGTGTCTCGGAGTTATAGCGCTATATAAGTTTTCAGCATTATTTCAGCATTTTGATAAAAATCATATTTATATTTCCACTCTATTACCTATGAACTGCATATCTTCAAGATCATACATTGTATATTTTTGAATGCGGTACCTGTAATCCTGTGGTTAAAAGAACGACACAATCTGCGTGTTAATAACTTGTGATGTGTTTTTGTTGTTGATGTTGTCCTTTCTCTCTCTTTTAATCATTCTATTTCGTTTCGTTTTAATGAAAAACAACACTGTTATGCAACAGAAAGAAGTGGATATTTCAAGTCCGAATCCAAATTTGCTGGGAATATTGCATGAAAAATATGGATTCGAATACCTTAGGAAAAGGTAAAGGAAAACCAAGGGCTTTACTAAGCTAAACACTATGTTGTAGATGCAATACTAAAATGTCAATTGTTTCATTCACGTTGGGAGTTTGTGACGGATGGTTAAGATGAAAACAAATTGAGCAATTTATACACACTCGATCACCTTTTCTTTGTCTTTTGAAATTCGATACCGAAAGTTCGTCATACGTTATGAGTACCAGCCATGGCCTGGAAGATCAATGTTCAAATCACGTCTAATATAAAACGTTGATATAAGTAATTTGTTGTATTTGTTTGTTTGTTTGTTTTAATTCATGAGAATATATCAAACTTCAGGCAAAACTTACAAAAAACTATTATTTTTTTCAATCACTTTAAAAGCTTTAGAAATTCAATTATATTATATCATGTTTGACAATAGCATACTGTAAAATATGCGAAACATTATATCATTGTAAACCTCTTTTTATTGTTCTGTGTATAAACAAAACCACTAAGATACATGATACAAAATTGGGGAAAATCAGTAAGATAATGAAAGACTTCCGGAAGAAAAAAACTATTTAAACGAGATACACCTAAACCAAAAGGGAGATAACCTACATGGACTTCTTTTCTATCATAATTTATAACTTTTACATTTATTACTCCTGGTAAACTGCAATATCGTCCAATTTTTAACCACGATTATGTGTATCAAAATCCTGATTTGCCTTATATTATCTCATCAATACAATAAATTTACAACGTTTTAATTTGAGAACTTAGAAAAAAACAAAAACAATTTATTCTATTTTGATTTTTTGAAGTCGTAATTTGACTTTTTAATAATATAAATGTAAAATATGTTTTCTCTCTCATCATTATTTAATTTGTGAGTTTTGTTTGTAGTCTGAGGAAGGCCAAAGTAGGCCGAAACGTTGTTTGTTTGTATTGTCACCTTTTATATGAATCAAATTCACTAACTTTATTTTTTATACATTTTATTTCTTATTAATGTTTGTTGCGTAAGGACCTTCATACACACACCCTTCTTTTTGCAAACTTAAAAAAAAAATCTAAAAAAGTATTCATGCTATGCGTTTGAGCAAAATGCTCACATTTTTTTTCCGCCCGATTAATTGTACCAAGTCACAAAATAGTGTGCAAATTTTAAAGTTTATAGTCTTTTCGATTAATTCTACAGAGCGCTAATCCCCTTCATGGCGGTATAGAAATAACAGCAAAGCGCTTTATTCATTTTATATTTTAAGTCAAATGTTGGGAAAAGTTACTTATTATGTTTAAGACGCAAAACTCACAATATTCTCCTTAAATATATTTTTTGAATAAAAGATAATAAACGAATAAAATTTCCTTTATTAACGATTAATCCTCAAGGTAAAATGTGTCCTTAGGATATATTCCAAGGGAAGAATGGAATAACCCAGGCGTCAGCCACAGTGCGGCGATAAGCCATACCGCTGAGCCATCCTGCTGAACCTCAGTGATGAAGAACTATATACGTATTATAGTTCACCCCATAGCAATTCCGTTTTGAAACGATTAATTCCAAATAATCAAATTCTGTTAATAAAATTTGGTATTGGTTCCTTCATCCTTCAATTTGGCATATAAAAAAAATATAAAATGACATGCTAAATTTTGAAATAAATAACCATCAACTAAAAGTTAATTTAATAAGACGTTGTCTCCAATAAATACAATACAAAATAAAAATCGTAAACATACTTTATAAAACAACATTTTTAACAACTTCCTATCTTAATTGGTTACCTATCTCTCCATAGAGAAATTCAAGACTTAACGGGAAGTAATAAAACTTGCAGAATAAAGTCGTAAATTGGTGAGAAACACGTGCATTCATTGCAAGTACGACTCAATTACAAAAAGAGAAAACAAAACAGTAAATGACTGAATACTAGTCAGGTCTATCTACCTTTTGGTAATTTTGTTTTTTTACTCACGTCTTCCTCGAATTAATTGTTTCCTCATTTTTTTTCTCCTGGTATCTAATTTTTAATTACTTTTTTTTTAGTTATCAGGCCTGCAAATTAATGCACGTCAGATTTGTCGGATCAATCAAAACAATTATTGGAATAAAATTTAAGATTTTATTTTACATAAAAGATTGAGAATTCAGTCTGTGTTTTTAAATGTGAAATTGATTAAAAAGATTTTTCCTTATTCATTAACGATTTTGTGATGTGTTGATTTAAGCGCCCGTGAGTGTTTTGCTTGAAACTAGGCGCTATATACATTTAATATAAAATCAAAAATTCATTGCATTATATTTTTATATTATTTATGCATTTACTTATATAGTTGATCTATCTATCAATTCATTTATTATTAAGTTACTTATTTGTTTATTCATCAATTTGTTTATTAATTCATTTATGCATCTATTTATTTATAGATTGATTGACTTCTTTATTCATTCATTCACTTATTTATCTATGGATTTCTTTCTTTATTTATTTATCTTTTTATATATTTGGGTTTTTCTTTTATTTATGGACTTTTAATTCATTCAATCATTAGTTTATTTACTTATGTAATTATTGATAGATTCATATCATTTAGTTAAACACTGGTTTATATAGTATTTCATAATTAATTTATTTATATTATCAGTAAATTATTTTTAATGAAGACAGTTTAAAACATACCTGTTGTGAAGGTGATGAGATTGGTGGTGATGATCTAGGGAGGGTGGGGGTGGGTCTGGGGAATGACGGGAACTGAGCCAGGGACATGGCTGTTGCTGTAGTTGTTGTTGCTGCTGTAGTTGTTGTTTGTTGAGGACGACGTACTTAGTCGTGGTGTTAATGTGGTGGTGTGTAATTTGATCCTGTCACTTTTAACACGTCGAATATTGACACAAATGAGAATTGAGAAAAAATAAGTAACACGCCGATTATAATACAAAAGAATCCACTGGATATGATATCGAAATAAAATCGATTAAGATTTATCCGTATATAATCGATTACAAATCTGTCACCACTCGCTGTGAGAATTCACGAACTAACTGTAGGGTAATCGTTCAATATTATTGAATACACAAAACACATTGAATGTTATTCGTTCATTCTCAGACATTAGAGATAATAATTTTGTTCATTTTTGTCGTTTGTCATTTGAATTATTTTTGACTTCATAACTTTCAAGCGATCACGTGATTGCTATAAGATGAGATAAAAAAAAAAGTTGATAGGATAACAATTTAATTCACGATTTCAAATTTTAACGGAGAAAAAGTAACTGTTAAAAAGAACAAATTTTAGTCGAAGGCAGAATTTTAAAAAAAAATTATTATCAAAAGAACAAATATTCATCTGCTGAACCGTGGAATTGAGAGTTTCCTGTCCCAGCAATTGATACATCATTAATTTAGAAAGGAAGATACAACACAAAATACCCCGCGAAAATTCCCGATCAAACACCACTCGCCCCAAAAAACAAGAAACTTTCTTTTAACCAACAAAAAGTAAGCAAACAAAACAATGATAACAACAACAACAACAACTACAACAACAACAACCACAACAACAACAACAAAATCAATAACAAATAACAAACAAAACAAAAACAGAAACCAACACTTGAATTTTTGTCCCTTCATGATTTTTTTTCAAGATAAGTAATAGTCGATGTAATACCATCTGGTTTAGATAAAAATTTTCCTGCATATCTACAATATGTAAACAATTCAAACATACGATAACATCACTAGCGCAAATTTCTTCTCTTCGTATTTCTTTAAACGTATGACCCATTGTATCTGTCTGGTTTTAAGTCCAAACGAACATCTTAAAATCAATTATCAGAATTTTAAAACTCACTCAGTCCGTCAGTCCTAAAACCGTCTACCTCTGTATCTATCTGATCTGACCCTAGTTATTTTTACCCCACCATTATATTATACGTGTTTCGGAAACGAATTATAAGTGTATTATTAAAGCTACTATTTTTAAGTTTTACATGTTAATGGTAGTTGTTAACCTAAACAGTGTACATGTATCAATGTTCTTTCTGATTGATTAACTGAGTAATATTCTATTTTCAAGTTTGAAACGTACCATAATATCTAGGGTTTAGCGAGTTTAATTTTTAAAAGATCATTTTTAAAATTTAAGAAGTAAAACTTTTTCCTACGTCAAAACGCAGCAATTTTGTATTGCTTTAATTGTTTAACCCCCTCCCCTCCCCTTCCCCTCACAACACCCCCCCCCCTCCCCCCTAAAAAGAGAAATTATAGTATTTTAAGATATTTCTTTGAATCAATATCAAATACTTGTATATTCCATAATATTAAGCCATTGTTATTTCAATATTTTTAAAATGTTAATTGTTCTAAAAACCCGTATGTATAATTATCTTTCGGACAGACTTTACAAAGGAAGTTAATTTAAAACATCTACAAAGTTGAATCATAATATAATATTAATGATAATAAATTTTTTTTTAAATATATTACCCTGACTTAAACCTAAAAAGACTGGTAAATTTTGAGAACTTTCCCAATAGATTACACAACTGTATGGAAAACTTCCATGCTAATAAGACGGAGTGATGCACGCCCGGAATATCATATCACCATATTTCGACATGGAGCGATAAGAACCACTGATAACATTTTGGAAGTGACAAATTGTTATCTCTGACGCACCGAGCCGTGCGAAAGACATACGACTTGAATTATTATCTTTTGAAAGCGGTAACCACCGATGTCTGCACACGCACGAATGTATGAGTATGGTGTACCACAGGGTACCTGCTGCTGCCTGATGCCGACTTGGTAACGTCAATTTAAACGATTTTGATTTGAAAAGGGAAGAAAAAAAAGCCACCCCCCCCCAACTCCTAACTCCCTACCTTCACCCTCAAAAAGAAATATTGTCATATCACTATTATTTTAGGCTCATTAAGTACACATGAAAATAATTTGTAGAGCAGGTACTGGTGCAATATTTTTTTTAAACTGAGAAGAAGGGTAAGGGATGTATATTATAACATAGGACTAGGACAAATGAAAGTGAGGAAAAGAAGAAAAAATAACCCAAAACATTTAGGGCAACGAGTACTTAAAGTCAGATAACCCAAATTGTTATAGACTCCTTGTTGTAATGGTAATACTCTTCACACCTACGCAAAATATTGGGCATTACAATAAAAGTCAAATCGAACCTGTAGACTTTTATCACACCAGCACATCAATTTAGAGTCTTCCACCATAAAAAGTTCAGTACAATTTATAATTGACATATTAATACAGGTTGGAACTGAACTGTTAAATTAAGGTTCAACATTTTTTTTGATTTCATATTATTTTAGCTAATTATATTTATTTTTAAAATGAAGACAGAATTTGATTTCATATCTTTGAAAGTTTAAGTTTGAGATCTTGTTGTTTATATTATGGACCTGTTTCCTAGCACTGCGCTTTCAAAATTTCCAAATCTTGATAACTCGTTATGCCGATTTCAGCTTCAGTTTTATTTATTTAACCCTCTCGTGTTCAGATTCTTTTTGGGGGAGTAGATAATGAGTTCCCTATATGGCCTTTCAATCATGTAACAACCTTGATGATATAAGCCTACTCTTTGAATATCTGTATCGCCTTTCGTTTCTACGTCACTCATGGCTAAACTTCCGCCCAAAACGATTCATAGTCCGTCCAATCACCAAATTTCAAACTTTTGTCTCGTGATTCATAAGTTTTTTGACCGAAGAACGATTGCTACTGACATCTTGACCCTTCAACGATGGGTCGTTCTGGCAGCTCACGTTCAACAGACGTCAACAATGATTGAATCAGTCGCGATGCAGTGGAAGACGCCATGAATGTTGCGTCACATCGCCACGTTGTTGAATAAATTATCCAGGCATGTCGATAGTAAAAAGCCAAATATGTCTAGTTACATTTGAAACAACAAAGTTATCACTGATCTCGTCTTTGAGATATAAAGAATGAATAAAAATCAAGAAAATCGCCGATAAATAAAAAATCTAAAAAGTTTCAAATAAACAAAAGCAATTTTAATCAATTTATTCGTAAAACATTGGTTTTCAACCGATTTTATGAACAAAGACCAATTAACTTCTTTTCAAGCTGATTCAGCATGTGACTGTCAATCCTCAGAATTATATTTTTTAACTTTAGATTTAGCTTAAGGGCCTACCCATAGGGTGTTATATTCTGCATAACAATAGCGTAATACATCGACGGGAAGCGTCTTTGTTCGCAGCTGAATAGATAGCCTGTGATTGGTCAAACCTTTGAAGCTTGATTCACATTCTAGGCGAACGGACCCCGCGTCTATCAAAGAGGTGTAACAAATTTATTTACGACTTTATTTTTGTGCTAAAATTACAAGTAATAATTTCGCATCAGAAAAAATAACTCTGAAGTTCCTATCTCTTTATTACAATAAAATGAGACCTCGAATGACAATATCGACCCACAAATAGGAGTTTATAATTATTCATAATATTTTTAAAGTTTACAATAATGGTCTTCAAAGTCATTTTCATCACCAAAGTCGTAATTTTTTTACGATCTTTACCAAACAAAGTGCAATGTCAATTATTTTCACCCAAATAAAATAGATCCAAATCGCAATTTCTGAAACGTATTTCTTTGGGTCGCAAATTCCAAATCAAAGCTGAAAACACCCTTCGGCAGTGACATGGCCTGTCATTTCCTTCACAACGATTGGATTTACTACTGAGGCCAGTCTTGACTACCCCGCCCATGAATATTATGTCGTTGTCGGTTTTTGTCGGGTTGAATCTTAAAGAGTTATAATTTTAGTTATGGCTTATCATATTTTATTCCAATCATTCAAAGATTGATTTTAAGAGATTAAAAAAAAACAAAAACAACTTAAAACAAATTTAATCACGTGCTTATTTTTCAAAGTTCTTTTAACTGGACATGTATGTAGCTTTTTTCATTTTTTTAATCAAGTGTTATTGTTATTATTATTATCATCTTTAAATGAGGAGAAAATATTACTCAGACAGCATTTTTAGTGATGTAAGAAAATTATTTATGGTTATGACTTACGTACGGTGGTTTCAAATTTATACATATCTGTTATGACATAAAATTTCCATGTGATTTAAAAAAAGATGTTAATGTCATCGATCGTCTATACCAAATTGTTGTATTTAATTTAGGTAATTGCGGAAATCACATTAATGTTAAAATGGATAACTGTCGGTGATTTACCATAAGAAAGGGACAGTAAAATAAAAGACAAAATTAATAATGGAAAACTTAAAGAAAGTCAGTCTTAGAAAAAAAAGCAGATGAATAAATAAATATTTGATTAGATTGCTCAAATGAAAAAAATGATTATATTGTAAAACTATTATCAAGATACATAAATACTGCTAGGTACACAAACAAAAGAGGATTAATATACAACTTAAAGTAAGTAAAATAAATAAACCGAGTAAATAAATTGGTATGAATAAAAAATATATAAAACAAGGAATTCCTATCAGAACTTTAAAACAAGGAAAATTTTCAAAGCCACAATTTCCTTAAAAGAAATATTTTGACTCCACGATGTGAATACTACGATAGAATACAAGAGTTTAATTCACAATAGAGGTTGTCATTTTCATTACGGAATGATTTTTGCTTTAGGAAAATGTGAAACATTCCCAAAGCATTTAGTACATGGAAAGTCTTCACATGCAAAACTTAACAATAACCAAATCATGTTTCTTCGAATTTCTCCTACTCGTAAATTTAAACATGATTCATAGGTAGGTTAGATACAATTTCTCCCAGTAAACAGTATTGAATTCATAAAATTGTGTGTATGTGTAAGATTTGACTAATTTTTTTTAGCGTTTGTTCACTTGCAAAAAAAAAAAAAAAAAAAAAAAAAATAAGAAAAAAAAAAGAAAAAGGAAAAAAAAAAAAAGAAGAAAGGAAAGAAAAATTATCGCGCAGAAATTATCAAAGAATCTAAAACCAAATAAAAAAGAATCACATTGAGCAAAGAAAAGGAATTCTCACATGAACATTTTTGAATTGATTCGTTGCAAACGGAGTAAAACAATATATAATGATGTAGCTCTAGATAATTTTTAAGTTTCTTAATCTTAGAAATTTGTTTTTAAGAAATGCATTTAAAAAAAAAATAAACAAATTGTTTAGATAACACAACACAGTGAATCAAAATAATTCCACAAATAATAACAAACAAAGTCATCAGATGAAAGAAGTAGCGTCATCCAAACTCCGTGAACAAGCGATGAAGTGATACTCTTTAAAACCGTAAGTTTGTAAAAGTAATAAATGATATAATGACAAAATTCCAAAACGCACACATAGAAGTAGGTAGCGCAAAGGCAGCACGTGCGTCATGTACGTCAGTTGTTATGAGGCTGTCGATCCGCCAGTCAAATGGCAGAAGTAACATCAAGAGCAGGAGTAAGAGCAACGGTAACAACAACGCCACAGGCCGCGTGTTCGTACGTCGGTTGAAAGTGATCCGCCCTTGTTTTCGGCCTGTTTCGATGCCTCTTGGCCTGCTCGGGGCCTCCAGCATCAACATTGACTCATTTGCGATTTATTATTTTCACAAATATGCAGCAAGCAGTCAGCAAGGAAAACCTCTCTCCTCCTGTCACTAACATGTGCCAGTTTCCCGGCTCGTCACTCATTCAATCTCTCCTCCTCCCCTGTCCCCCTCCACCTATCCCCCCCCCCCCCCAACCTAACTCCCTTTCCTTACTACCTTTTCACACTCACTTTCAACATCCACACTGACAAATTAATTCAGATCTAACGTATAACGGTCCTCGCGTGCGAGTCAGAAATGAAAGGGGAAGGCGGGGCTTACGCGTGCTTGAAACTGTGAATAACCGAATCTGATTGGACGAGAGATTCGTACAGCGGAGGTGTAAAGAAAACGGTATTGATCAGCGGCCCGGCTCGACATGCCCAAAGCAACGATACGCCACTGACAGTTCGCGTCTTCATTCCCCGCCCACTTGGCAGTGCTTTGTGAAGCACGTATAACAACATGATAATGTTATGTGAACGTGTGTGAGAGTTCTGTTATCAGCAG
>NC_088366.1:65489119-65504119 GCF_034508935.2 Berghia stephanieae | reverse complement strand
AAATTTCTAGCCAGCATGAAGAATAAAAAGTACCGATTTTCTTTGTTTAGAACCAAACTGCTCGTTGCTGGGAGGAAGTGACATCAGACTATTGATACCTATTTTATTGAGGAGAAACAGTGGAATCGGCATTAGGTTGACTTTGTTCAATATGGTACGGCTATGTGGTCTTGTGGTATGACACTCGCTTTCGGACCGGAAAGTCTTGGGTTCGAGCATCTCTCATCCCATAGTTGAGTCCTTGGAAAAGACTTCACTCACATTCTCTCACCGCATCGTTAACATAATATTGCCTGACACTAGAGCCCTCTAGGACTGGCAGTTTGATGTCATTTTAGGTTTGTGTAGCGTCTAGTGAGTTGTCGTCAGTAGAGCTCATGGAAACAAGTTATTTCATTGGTTGAACTATTGAATACAACTCACGATTTGTTTTCTTTTGTAGCAAAAGACTGGCATTTTGACGTCAGTTTTTGGTCAGTGTCAGGCTTCACGCTATCGAAACTCCGGCTCCATGGGCCGAATGGTTCTGAAGGACAACTTGTTTTTGTTTGTTTTGTTTTTTTTTCTATTTTTAAATTGTTTATTATTATTTTATTTTAAATACTACTGACAACTTTTGTCCGTCCAACTTTCAAGCCAATCATACCAAACTCCATTGTCAGCAACCTTGATGAAATTCAAAAGCGACCAGAGGCGGCGCGACCATCGCCTATTTAATATTGCAACAAAGGGCTCTTTGTTACTCCTCCAATACCTTCAGATGGAGTTATCGTTCCTTGTTCAATAGAATTTCAGTAGCATGGAAGTCATCGGGGCTTGTGGCGCAACGGATAACGCGTCTGACTACGGATCAGAAGATTCCAGGTTCGAATCCTGGCAGGCTCGAAATTTTTTTTTTTTTTTCTCTGGAGTATCTTTTTTTTTCTTTCTTAATTAAAACCTGGTTTGTACTTTACATCTTTTCGAGTTTTTAAGATTTTTTTGTTTTAATATTTTATTTTAACAATTGTTTCTTGTTTTTTACTGTTTCATTCGTGTTGTCTGTCCCTACATATTTATTATTTGTATTTATTTTATTATTTATTTATTTAATATGTCGATCATTTCATTATCAAATTATGCATTTTAAGCATTATAAGACACATTTAATAATTTAAGTACCTATTCATGTGATTCTCTATTACCTTGACACATAGTGATTAATTCATTTATCTAATATAGATATTTTTATTATTTAGTTCTGCAACAAAAGACTGGAACAACTCTTATTCCTTCAGATGGAGTTATCGTTCCTTATTCAATAGAATTTCAGTCGCTTATTTACCACCGGGGCTTGTGGCGCAACGGATAACGCGTCTGACTACGGATCAGAAGATTCCAGGTTCGAATCCTGGCAGGCTCGAGACTATTTTTTTTCTCTCTTGAATCCTTTTTTCGTTATTAATTGATTAAAAAAAAAATGTTTGGTGTGTTAAAGATTTTTTCCCCCCAATATCTTAATGCAACAATCGTTTCTTGGTTCTTATTGTTTCATTCGTGTAGTGTATGCATACTTATTTATTTATTTATTTATTTGTCTAATAATTGTTTATTTAATGTACATGATTTTAATATTTTATTATCTACTTATGTACCTTAAACATTTTATTACATAATTACCATCCAAGAACCAATACATTAATGTGCCCCTCTATTATCTTAATACATATTCATCAATTTATTCAATTGGGGCATTTTCACTATTTATTTCTGCAACAAAGGACTGTAACAACAGCTTCTATTCCTTCAGATGAAGTTATCGTTCCTTGCTCAATAGAATTTCAGTCGCATGGATATCATCGGGGCTTGTGGCGCAACGGATAACGCGTCTGACTACGGATCAGAAGATTCCTGGGGTCTGATTCATGGAGCGGGACTATGACGATAGTCCTAGACTAAATCCGTTGTCTCAGACTAAAGGCGTTGTAAGATATTCATGAAGCCGGACTACGCGAAGTCTTAGACTAAACGAGGGACTAAACGGGTGAAATTTACACCCGCGATTTAGCAGGTGTAAATATCGTAGTCTGAGACTAAATTTCAAAATCATAATATGTCCTCTACGCTGGGGGAAGTAATTGTACAGCGATTAGAACAAGAATACCTGACAGTTTTTGATTTTATATTTATTTTTATTTATTTATGTATTTACTTATTTATTTATTTTTTGGTTTTGTTTATTTTCTTTTCTTTACTTTTCTCGAAGATTCGACAATCGCACATACACTCCTCATCTTGCCCATTCAAAACACTCTGCAGGGACTCCTCCCCCCCCCCCCCCCAACACACAGTTTCATAGTAACTTCCTCCTCCTCCTCCTCCTCCTCCTCCTCCTCCTCCTACTACTACTACTACTACTACTACTACTACTACTACTACTACTACTACTACTACTACTACTACTACTTCTACTTCTACTACTACTACAACTACTACTACTACTACTACTACTACTACTACTACTACTACTACTACTAATACTACTACTATTACAACTACTACCATTACTACTACTACTACTACTATACTACTACTACTACTACTACTACTACTATCTACTACTACTACTACTACTACTATACTATTACTACTACTACTACATTTCTTTTATGTCTTTTATCGTCCATTATTTTCTAGAAATTTCACGTCTCTCACTGGCCTTATCATTTCTATCACACCGCGCTAACGATTCGTTCACACTCCAACCATCGTTGAGTACAGACGATGCAATTTATACTGCATTTCATCTTATTTGTTTTCAACGTTTATTTGTTTATTGTTGTGCCGACGAAGGGTTTGTACCCGAAACGCCCATTGTCTGTATTGTTTCCACCGATTCCTCTCCATCATCACTCTTTCGTTAGTATTTTCGGGACCCATGCTTCAGGCAGCGCCCACCGCTCTCTACTTAGAACAATGCTACACCGTGGATAAGAATTATTTAAGTGCCATCGTTATTTATATTTACTAAAAACATTACACACACACATTCTCAAACAATTTTTAAACCCCTAAACTTGTCTCACACTATTTTTATTTGTGGGGAAAAAACAACAACAAAACAACAAAAAACAAAAAAAAAAAAAACAAAACAAAAACGATCAAAACAAACACGAAGAAGAAATAGATATGATTTCTGTGCCACTTCGTATGACGCATGCGCAGCTGGAAAAGTAACACATTTCTATGACGTGTTGTGGTACGTTTCCGAGGAATCCCCAGTTAAAAATAGATTGACCTCTGTAGTCTGAGACTTCGCAAGCGTAGTCAGAGACTTGATAGTCAGGGACGAAGTCTGACTCCATGAATAGCTTACTGTCCGTAGTCTCTGACTTCCCAAAGTCTTAGACTACAAAGTCTCAGACTTTGCTATAGTCTGAGACTACCATAGTCCCGCTCCGTGAATCAGACCCCAGGTTCGAATCCTGGCAGGCTCGAAACTGTTTTTTTATCTTCTCCTGAATACTTTTTTATTCATTAAATAAAACTGGTTTGTATTTTACCTTGTTTTGAATGTTAATAATTTTTGATAAATGATTTCACAATTCTATTTCCTATTTTTATTATTTCATTTATGCAGTGCTTACACATTTATTTATTCATTTATTTATTTATTTATTTATTTATTTATTTATTTATCTATTCATTCATTTAAAATAATTTTATTAATACTTATTTATTTAATAGGACGTATGTTTTTATCATTTAAGTACCTGTTTATGTGATTCTCTAATATTTTAATCCATTTTAATTTATTCAACATATCATACCTATTTTTATCATTTAAGTACCTATATTTATCTATTCATTTAACATAAGCATTTCTTTTTTTATCATTTAAGTACATATTAACCCGATTCTCTATTATTTTAATATATCGACATTTAGGTATCTTTATGTATATTTTTTATTATCTTAGCAACAAAGAACTCTGTGGTTGCTTCCATTCCTTCAGATGGAGTTATCGTTCCTTGTTCAATAGAATTTCAGCCGCAAAGTTGTTACCGGGGCTTGTGGCGCAACGGATAACGCGTCTGACTACGGATCAGAAGATTCCAGGTTCGAATCCTGGCAGGCTCGAACTTTTTTTCTTCTCCTGAATACCCTTTTCTTTAGTGAATAGATACTGGTTTGCATTTGACCTGATTTTGAATGTTAATGAGTTTTTAAAAATATTAATAAAATTATTTAACAATTCTATTTCCTTTTTTATTATTTCATTTATGCAGCTCTTACACATGTATTTATTTATTTATTTATTTATTTAGCTATTCATGCATTAAAAATAATTTTATTACATATTTATTTATATAATATGATGTGTATTTTTATCATTTAAGTACCTGTTTATGTGATTCTCTAATATTTTAATACATATTTATTTATTTATGCATCATACGTAATTTTATCATTTAAGCACCTATTATAAATAATACATATTTATTTATTTATCTGATATAAGTATATTTTATCATTTAAGGACCTATTTACACGATTATCAATTATATTTGGTTATTTAGGTATTTTTTATGAATTTATTTTAGCAACAAAGAACTCTGAAGCTTCCATTCCTTCAGATGGAGTTGTCGTTCTTTGTTCAATAGAATTTCAGTCGCATGGAAGTCATCGGGGCTTGTGGCGCAACGGATAACGCGTCTGACTACGGATCAGAAGATTCCAGGTTCGAATCCTGGCAGGCTCGAGAATATTTTTTTCTTTGAATATTACTTCTGTCTTGTTAGTATTATTACCATCATCATCATCATCCTCATCCTCATCCTCATCATCATCATCAAGAGTCCTTCATAGACATTACACCCATGGGACCTGAATTTTTCTGGTTTCTATAACGTGAAACGGACAATTGCAATTGCTTTTGATATGACGCTATTCAATCGCAAAGTGCTTTCAGCCACATCTATCAGAGCCAGCTACCCAATCACTGCTAGTCAACAGAGAGGATGACTTGATATTTGGGTGGAGAACCACAATGGTCTGATGACTATCAAAACCAGATCGGAACATCACTGATGAAATGGAAGACTCGGGCTCTATAAACCAAATAGCCTTGAAATGTTACGTTTTTTAAAAATAGGTTTGATGTCTCACTGAACTCTCTCTAAGAGCAAAGTAAATCAAGTCGTTTATGCATTACTATTAATATTAAGGGCATTTTATCATATTTTGCCCAATACCATATTATGTTATGTTATGTAATTTTTGAGTGGAGAACCAGAATTTTCTGATAAACATCGAAGGCATCGAAAAATAGCTTACCAGACTGAGGGCTCCAGCTATGGAAGTCAAATGGTTACATATAATTTTTCAATATTTCTTATGTACTTTTCAACAAGCTTGATGTCTCATTCTCTCAATCTCAATAAAAGAAGAAAAGAAAAGAATCTGGAGGTTAGTTGAATATTTTGGTGGTATCCACAATGGTCCCATCTCACACACCGAAATATTGCTTACCAAACTGAGAACTCCAGAGCTCTATGAAGCCTAATGGCTCTAAAATATTGATTATATACTTTTCAATAGGCTTGATGTAGGAATTGGTTGCTTTTTCTTTGGAGGTGGGGGGGGGGGGGGGTTGAGGAGTGTAGAACCACAATGGCCTGATCCTGCACATGGGAAAATAAGTTACCAAACGGAAGACTCATGCTCCATGAGCCAAATGGTTATAAAAGGTTATGCATTTTTCAATAGGCTTCATGTCTAACTTTCAATAAGAGCAAAGTAAAATTTAGAAATCGGTTGGATTTTTGGGTGGTGAACCATCTGGTGCCCAGCTAAAACATCTATTAAAAAAATTAACTTACCAAACTAAATATTTGAGCCCACTGAAGGCAAATAGTGACTCTAAAGAAAGATTTATAATGTATATTCAATAGGCTTGATGTCTCACTGTCAATGAAAACAAAGTAAAACATAGGAATTGGTTGCTTGGGGGAGGGGGGGGGACACAATGGCCAAATGACCATTTAACACATTGGAAAATAACTGACCAAACGGAAGACTCATGCTCTATGAGCCAAAAGGTAGTGAAAGGTTATGCATTTTTCAATAGGCTTCATGTCTAACTTTCAATAAGAGCAAAGTAAAATGTAGGAATTGGTTGAATATTTGGGTGAACCATGTTTAGCCCATCTAAAATATCTAAAAGAATTAACTTACCAAACTAAATATTTGAGCTCTCTGAAGGCAAATTGTGACTCTAAAAAAAGATTTATTATTATATTTAGTAGGCTTGATGTCTCACTGTCAATGGAAACAAAGTAAAACATAGGAATTGGTTGCTTGGGGGGGGGGGGGGGTTGGAGAACTGCAATGGCCAGATGACCATTTAACTCATCGGAAAATAACTGACCAAATGGAAGACTCATGCTCTGTGAACCAAATGGTTGTAAAAGGTTATCCATTTTTCAATACGCTCGATGTCTGACTTTCAATAAGAGCAAAGTAAAATTTAGGAATCGGATGGTTTTTGGGTGGTGGAGAACCACAATGGTCAAGTGGCTAAATTGACCATCTAACACGTGTCAGGACATAACTGACCAAACTGGCGACTGGCTGGCTTGAGGTCCAGTGGCCAATAATCCCAGCATGCCACGGATTCGCCTGGTCCACGGGTAGTCCATTTTCTTACCGTTGGTTTATAGAGGGGATGTTATAACCTGTATTGTAACCTTTCCATCAATGTCTCTGTCTGTGTTTATTAACGGGCTGGTTTTACGACTGTGTTAGGACATGGCGGTGGGCTGGACATGCAAGAACAAAACGCTGGTGGTCATTATGACGGGAATGCGGTGGTGGTTTGATGACAAGCATTTCGATGGGTAGAGGATTGATAAGGAATAATAGTTTAATGTCTAGCTATCCCAAAAGAGCCGCTCTATTTATTTTATATCTAGACCATAATTCCAATACCCGTAAGATCTTATGCGCACAAAATAAATACAACAATTTTAAAAAGGACAAAAATACGAAACACGGAATGTTTCGTGCTCGAAACCCTTCTTCAGCCAATCACAAAAACAGTGTAGTAAACACTTTAGATACGAGCAGTCTGTCCATTGATACTGAGCTAGGACATCATAGAAGTACCATAAGTAGACACTAAATCTGAGACACTAGGAACTCTTGCAATGGTGGGTTCCAAGCTTGTCTGACTTTGTTCTTAAATCATGCTTTAATCTCTCTCTCTCTCTCTCTCTCTCTCTCTCTCTATCTCTCTTTCTTTCTTTCTTTCTCTCTCTCTCTCCTCTCTCTCCTCTCTCTCTCTCCTCTCTCTCTCCTCCCTCTCTCTCTCTCTCTCTCTCTCTCTCTCTCTCTCTCTCTCTCTCTCTCCTCTCAATCTCACTTCATCTTTCTCCCATTCTCTCTCTATTCCTCTTTCTCTATCAATCTCTCTCATTCTCTCTCTCCTTTCCTCTCTCTAACATTTTCTCCCTCCCTCCCCCTCTCTCTCTCTCCCCCTCTCTTTCTCAATTTCTCGGTGTTCCGTTTTCTATATTTATTCCTTCTGGGGCACACTTCAGGCATTTCCTAAGAAATATTTTGCAGTGGAAAAAAACAACAACAAAAAAAACAAAAAAAAAAAAAAAAAACATATCTCATACTCCATATTGAATCCGACCCTTGACCTATGCAGGAGATTTGATATGGGAAAATGAGAAAACTATAAAAACAGGTGGATATAGGAAGAGATTAGCGTAGAATTTGGTTTGCTGTGCAAGGTGTATCTCCATTCTCAACAACTGTAAGCATGGAAAACCAGACTCTCAGCATGAGATGGACACGGATGGTCATCCGTTTAACTGACCATGGGTCAAGCTCTGTCCTCTTCTTACACACACACACACACACACACAAACACAAACACACACACAAACACATATATACACCACCCCCCTCCCTCCTTTTTTTTACGAGGCCTGGGCCCCCCCCCCGACCCCTTGACCCCCGGGGGCTTAACGGGGTCTGCACCGCGGATTACGCCAATCATAGCATAATAAATACCTGGGTTGTTTTCAAATCTCTCTCATTCGCAATGGTCATGGGATTCTGTTTGATTTGAATGACTTTATTATGCATACTAAACGAAGTATGTGCCATATTTGGGAATTTTGACGAAAAGCATTGCATGATGATGATGATGATGATGATGATGATGATGATGATGATAATAATAATAATAATGATAATGATAATGATAATAATAATAATAATAATAATAATAATAATAATAATAATAATAATAATAATAATAATAATAAAAATAATAATAATAATAATAATAATAATAATAATAATAATAATAATAATAATAATAATAATAATAAGATAAGTATAACACCTATTTGACTCACCGATATTGTCTTTGCTTCATACTTGAAAGTTATCGAGTTCGAATACCAGCTGAGATCTGTGGCATTGAGCTAGTCACCAAGCCCTAGCTCAGCTTGCATCGCTGCACTGCGGCAGACGCCTGGGTTCTTCAGGAAGATACATTTTCCCTAGGGAATCATATTTTTTAAACACTTCTAAACTTCAAATCCTCTAGTCACTTCGTCTTAAAAATGTAAGTGAATATTATGGTAACGTTCTTGGAAAGATCTTTCTGGACGGTTCCTGGATGCAGCAGTTGTCATTGCCGAACGGATAGATAGGCATATTATTAGTATTGTGCGGCTATGTGGTTTAGTGATATGACACTCGCTTTCGGATCGGAAGGTCCTGGGTTCGAGCCTCGCTCGGCGCATAGTTGAGTTCTTGGAACAGGCTCTTTACTCACATTCTCTCATCGTACTCAGGTGTAAAATGAGTTCCTGGCCGTTAACAGCGTTGTCTCGTCCGAAAAAAATCATGATATCGCCTTACAGGATTATGTCTTGTCCTAAATGTTAAATGTTTCTGTTGGGCAGGGACCCCTTGTAAAGCGCCTTGAGCACGTTTAAGGGTTATTGCGCTATATAAAAGCTCAATTTTAGTATTGCAGTGTTGTAAATCATCAGAGTTACTGTTTTGGACTCCTTTCGAGTCATTGAAGAGTCTTTCTGTACTCGTCCATTAAAAATGGACGTACATTTTGGAGCTGTCTGAACAACAAGATTGCAGCACCTCGGGCTCTATTTGACCAATAATTGTGAACCGTGATCTAAAACCACTGTCTGATGACTTCGCCAAAGTCCCGGGTTTGAGAGTTTTTGCCAAGATGAGAGTCATTTAAATCGATCGATATTTGAAGGACGAGTTTTCTGGCCGAATTTTGAATATGTGTTTTTTCCAGAGTCCAGCAGTGCTGTGTTCTAGGGATCAAATTTTATGAAGTGAAAGGTCAAACATGCACAAATATACCACGATGACACTGCCAAACTCTCAAATAACTTTTTTTTTTTGTAAATGACCAGAAAACTCGTCCTTCAAATATCCAAACCTCGAACTTCATATTTAAATGCATTGAAGTCCCAGGTTTGACCGTTTTTTAACAAGACGAGGGTCATTTTTATCGATCGAAATTTTAAGGACAAGATTTCTGGCCAAAATTTCAAAAAGATTTTTTTCTTTTTTTCTTTTCGGAGTATGATAGTGAATTATGTGTTTTTTCATTGGAATAGAAAACACAACAGCACCTTAACCAGCCATAAAATTGACTGTTACCAGCCTGTAGTTGCATTGTTCTGTCTCTGTTTCACTAGTTCACTGTCGTATTGTGGAAATACACCTATATATAAAATTTTGGCCAACAAACTCGTCCTTCAAATATCGATCGATTTAATAGCCCTCAACTTAGCAACAACAAAAACACACTCAAACCTGGGACTTCTCGAAGTCTTTTATAAAGCTCCAAGATTTAGTGTTTTTCCAAGATGAGGGTCATCTAAATCGATCAATATTTATTTTAAAAGGACGAGTTTTCTGGCCAAATTTTTAAATACGACTTTTCCCCATAGTACGCCAGTTAGCTGCTGGTTAAAAGGTCTTTATGTTAAAACAAGGAAGAAAATGATTACCGTTGCATTGGTTTATCCCTGTTTTATTGGGCAGTTATAATAAATTGTCATAGCAGAAAAGAAATAAAAAACAATTCCCTGTTGCATACTTGGGCGCTTAATATTATTATTACTATTATCATTTTCCCCCGAACATTGTCTTACAAACTTTACATAAATCTCTTTCCCACGTTTTCAGTTTTCTAACCTTTTTAGATCACTTGTGTGTGTGTGTGTGTGTGTGTGTGTGTGTGTGTGTATGTGTGTGTGTGTAAGTATGGGCAATGTTAGCGTGCACTTATAGATCTGTGCAGACTTAGACCAACAAGGATGCTGTTGACGACAACACCAACGATGGAAAATCATCATCATCATCACCATCATCATCATCATCATCATCATCATCATCATCATCATCATCATCATCATCATCATCACCATCATCATCATCACCATCATCATCATCATTTTCACCATCATCATCATCATCGTCGTCACCGTCATCATCATCGTAAACAACCAGAAAATCGAAAAGCAACGACGTTAAAAACAAACAAAAAACCCGGAAAAAACCCAACCCCCCCCCCCCCAAACAAAACAAAACAAAAACAAAAACAAAAACTAAAACACCAAACCAATCAAATGCTAAAACAATGTGGTTATTCAATCGAGCAGAAAGCCATAACATGTCCAGACGCCATTACATATTACAAGTCAAGCTTTAAAACTGGCGACACACCATCCAAAGTGGACACTGGTCATGAAATTACCGAGACTGCGGCTTGGTGGTGGCGGTGGTGGTGGTGGTGAGATGATGGTTGGTGGCTTGAGACTTCGTGAGATTGACCGGCCTGGACTGGGCTGGGCTGGGCTGACGGATGGAGTGACCACTGCATGGACATTCTTGTGTTTATAGCTAAAACAATAATCATAATGGTAATAATGATAATATTATTATTTTATTGACTATTTTTTCCCTTGACAAAATAACACATGCTGGGTCATCAAATTGGTGACATGATGTTTTTCAACGTTTACAAAACCAAGCTGTTGGACAATGGACTTGGGTAGAGAACGACAATGGTCTCTGATGACCATCGTGCGGCTATATGGTCTAGTGGTATGACACTCGCTTTCGGATCGGAAGGTCCTGGGTTCGAGCCTCGCTCGGCGCGTATTTGAGTCCTTGGAGAAGACTCTTTATTCACATTTCCTCTCCGTACTGAGGTGTAAAATAAGTACCTGGTTGTTAACAGCGTTGTCTCTGTGGGATCAAAATTGTAATATCGCCTAACAGGCGTTATGTCTCGTCCTACATGTTAAGTGTTGCTGTTGGCCAGGGACCCCTTGTAAAACGATTTGAGCACGTTTAGTGGATTTTGTGCTATATAAAAGCTCAATCGGGAAACAATATTTTGATATCGTTAATCCGGCAGACTTGCCAACACTGCTGCTATATGGCACGTTTGGTTACATGCGACGTGTACATATTTGCAGGTCTGATAACCGGACGCAATTATGGGCTTAATTTTTAACTTTTAACATTATTGTATTGAACAAACTTTACGTTGGTTTGAGAGTATTTTTATTATTTTATTTGTTTTGTATCTTTTATAAAAGTCTTTTCTACTCCCTTTATTTAACTATACATTTTATCGACTGATTTAGGCATCTCTAGATTCTGATATTTTTATTACAACAATGAGCCCATATCATCTTGGGTTCTGACATAATAGCAGTATAGTTCTTGAGATCCATAATTTCTTTAGCAAAACATGCTCTAAAACACTTCATTTTCTTTAAATTTGATTATCAGACCTGCAAAAAAGAACACCTTGTCACTTGTAGATCTATGTGTTGCACAGGCTGGCTATTCAGTGGATTGAGACAGAGACAAGAACAATGATGTACCGTACGTTGTGAAAGAAGGTGGAAATAGAAAACAATATTTTGTATGGTTGGTTAATCCAGCAGCCTTGCTAACACCTGTCGTGGGGTTGGATTAGAGGAATGAAACAGCAACGAAACGAAGGGAGGGTAAAACATGACGGGGGGAAGGAGGGATTGGATGGATGGAAGTAGAATTTGTGTGTGTGTGTGTGTGTGTGTGTGAGAGAGAGAGAGAGAAAGAGAGAGAGAGAGAGAGAAAGAGAGAGAGAGAGAGAGAGAGAGAGAGAGGGAGAAAGAGAGAGAGTGAGGTAGAGAGAAAGAGGGATGGATAGAGTGAGTGAGAGAGAGAGAGAGGGAGAGAGAGACAGAGGGAGAGAGAGACAGAGGGAGAGAGAGAGAATGAGGCACAGAGAAAACGAAGAAAATAGCTATATAGATAGATAATAGATAATTAGATAGATAGATAGATAGATAGATAGATAGATAGATAGATAGAGATAAGAGAGGTGGATATTAGAGTGAGATAAGGAAGAATAAAAGGGCTGGGGTATGTGTGGAGAAATAGAAAGGAGATAAAGAATGAAAGACAGACAGAGTGAGGGGAGAGAGTATAATAATATGAGAAAGGATATGAAATCATTTACATCAACAGAAGAAGAAGAAGAAGAAGAAGAAGAAGAGGGAGGGGGAGAGGGAGTGAGAGAGTTAGAGAGGGGGGGGGAGCAGAGATTCAGAGAGTGAGAAAGAAAGAGAATGAAAGAGAGAGAGAGAGAGAGAGAGAGAGAGAGAGAGGAGAGAGAGAGAGAGAGAGAGATAGAGAGAGAGAGAAGAGAGAGAGAGAGAGAGAGAGAGAGAGGGAGAGAGGGTGAAGTGAGAGAGCATCAAATATTGTTTAAAGATTCGCCTCAAATTGATGAGGAATAAATAAATAAATAAGTATCGTTATGTAGAAGCAAGCATGTTTAATCCAGCCAGGAAGCTATTTTGAGTAAATAAAAACAAATCACGGCAAATCTCAAAGGAAAAATCCGGCACACTTAATAACATGCTCGACGAGTGGTTAAGATCTATCGTGCGATAAGGAACCAAATCCCTAGTGAGTCGCCAGATTGGGCTGTGGGGAAAACTAATACATGGCCCATTAATTGCCAAATGATTTGCCTGTCGCCCCTCTTGATTCCGTTCGTTCTCGGTGGAATTTCGTTTCGGATGTTTTCCCCCTTTTTTTTTTTCTCTTTTCATTTTATTTAATATATGATAGAATAGTTTTGTTTTGATGTAATATTTTTCATTATTTGATACTCTAGTATTCTTAGAAGATTGTTACAACTTGTTATGTGTGTTTTGTTGTATTTTCAAAGTTTAATTTTCCCGTCATTCTTAAATCTCGTATCGCACGACTTATGCTTATCGTTTAAGAAAAGAGACCCCACGCTTGTTTAAATTTAAGAAGATAACTACACCAGCCCAGGTGCACATATTAGCAGGTCTGATAGGCGAACGCAATTATGGGCTTGTTTTATTGATGTAATGGACAATATTTTGTGTTGGATTGAGACTGGAACAGAAAAGGATGTCCCTAGTTTGAGGGTATTTCCATTACAACGATGAGCCCATAACATATTAGGTTATCAGACCTGCAAGAAGCACACGTTGTACCTATATTTTTTTTTATTATTAAAAAGAAATTAAAACCTCTTTTAAAAGTTTGAATGCAACACGGCTCTCTCAATTTCTCTCTTAAAAAAAAAAACAATAACAATTCTGTCTCTTATTTTCTTTCTCTCTCATTTTCTCTCTCTTGAGCTCTCCACAATCATTATTTATTTAACAAAATTCAACACAATATCAAAGGCGACATTCAGATTCCAGGTTTTACACCTTAACTAAGTAAACTTAGATAAACTTGGATCCCCCAATTTGTCGATAACCCTAACGTTCATGGGGTTTCTTGGAAATTGATATAGTTATATTGTCTTTAGTTTTTCCATGTTAATGGTAGTTGAATAAAACTATCTATGTACATTCTAATTTTTAATGCATTTTTTTCCATTTTGAAAAGTAGAAAAAATCTCTAGGATTGAGTGAGTTAATAATCTCGACAATCATTCTTTATTTATTTATTTAACAAAATTCAACACAATATCAAAGGCGACATTCAGATTCCAGATTTTATACCATAACTAAGTAAACTTAGAGACTCCAATTTGTCGATCACCCCAACGTTTTTAAGGCCATGGTTCATGGGATTTCTTGGAAATTGATATAGTTATATCAATCCTACCTCAGAGACCAATTATTTCTTCTGCCAGGGCCACAGTAGTTCAGTACTGACACATTCTGTTAAAAATCCATATTTAACAATTTGGCCAGAAAACTCGTCCTTCAAATATCGATCGATTTAAATGACTCTCATCTTGGCAAAAACTCTCAAACCCGGGGCTTCCGCGAAGCCCCGGGTTTGAGAGTTTTTGCCAAGATCAGAGTCATTTAAATCGATCGATATTTGAAGGACGAGTTTTCTGGCCAAATTTTTAAATATGGGTTTTTACAGAGTAGGGCAGAGTAGTGGATAATCTCTATCTTCCCAGTGTTATCACGTGATATAATATCAACCAATTTAACCACACCTTTTCTTCCAATTTGATACGGTTTAAAAATCTTTGGACAAATTTTAACTGGGAGTCCGTCACGTACTTGTTTTTGTTTTGATTTGTTTTTCTTTCTTTTTTTTTTTGTGTGTGTGTGTGTGTGGCGTTGTTATAGAAGTTAGCTTGGTGGGTAATTGGGGGGGGGGGGGGGGTGTCAGATATTGTTTTAAAGGATGATTTAGGCTACTGGAAAGAAAGAAAAACTGTAAAGATAACAAAATGCTTACCCCTAGTTGTTCGTATGCAAAATCCATTAGGCAGGTATGGTCAGAAACGTACATTATGAAAGGCAGGCAATTAAAATTTCAGTTGGTCAAAAATTGATGGAAAGACTGAGTTTGAGGTAATTGAAAAGAATGGAAAATAATAATGGAATAGCAACAGTGTTCAAAGTTAATTGTTGTTTGTAATAGAATAAGCAAAGA
>NC_088366.1:65481619-65486619 GCF_034508935.2 Berghia stephanieae | reverse complement strand
TCATAGGTATGACGAGGATTGATTGGTCATTGCTTGACCTCAAGTTTTTATTGGGGATATAGATGATTAGAATGTCTTATTATTATATATTTTAATAATTATTTATAATCAACATTTACATTGCACATTTCCCCCCGATTTACCCAGCTCAACTGTTTCATCCCCCTCAGCAGGTCACATGGAGTCATATTACCATCTCATACAGTTTCAGTCGCCTTGCGGCTATGTGGTCTAGTGGTATGACATTCGCTTTCGGATCGGAGGGTCCTGGGTTCGAGCCTCGCTCGGCGCATAGTTGAGTCCTTGGAACGGGCTCTTTACTCACATTCTCTCATCGTACTCAGGTGTAAAATGAGTACAAGGCTGTTAATAGCGTTGTCTCTCTCCGAAAAAAATTGTAATATCGCCTAACAGGCGTCATGTCTCGTTCTAAGTGTTACGTGTTGATGTTGGTCAGGGAGCCCTTGTAAAGCGCTTTGAGCACGTTTAGTGGATATTGCGCTATCATACAATATATATCATAAAAGCAAATTACTCTATCATATTATCAACAACATTATAAGATGAGAATACGGAATTATTTACAGAAGTGAGCATTTATAAACTGCAATATCCACTAATTGTGCTCAACGTGCTTAATGTGGGGCTCTAAGCCAATAGCAGCACTTAACAAAATATAGGTTGGACGAGACATAATGCCTTTAAGGCGGTGTTACAATAACTCCCGACCAGGACCGCACAGTTAAAGACCGGGTACTCATTTGACACCTGAATGGGGTGCGAGAATATATTATGTAAAGAGCCTTTTCCCAAGGCCTTAACTTTTACGTCGCGTAGAGCTGGACGGGAACACGGGACCTACCGGTCTGAAGGCGAGTGTTATACCACTAGACCACAATCCCGTGCAAAGGGATCTTTAAAAAAATGAAACAACTATCCCCCCCCCCCCAAAAAAAAATATATATATATAAAGATTTAACCCATCACAGTTTAAGAAGAACTTCAGGCAGGTCTTTTGCCTTCAGGATGACACAACAACAGGAATCACCCATGTCAAAAATTGAGCAAACTGAAGACTGAGAACATTGCCCGTTAAAGCAGGGCTAAAATTCGGGGCCTTCCAAGAGTTTAATACCTTAACAACTCGGCCACTTCCCCCCGCCCCCTCCCCTCCCAACATACACAAATATAAAAAAAGAAAAACGAAAGTACCTGAAGTAGGATTTAAGCCAAAGACTCCTAAGGCTATACTTCGGTGCCTACCTAAATCACTTGGCCACTTCGCTATCAAACGGTAATAAATAGTATACAGAATACATAAGAAAATAATTCACCACCATCTTCATGTTTGAAAACAGAAATTGACGGCAGAAAACATTAATTCTTCCACCGATTCTTATTCTCCGAAAACTCAAGTGGGATTTAAGCCGTAGACTCCAAAGACGATACACGTCAGTGTCTAAGTTTCTCGGCCACTTTGCTCTCAAAGGTAATATTATACAGAATATATAAGAATAAAAATACCATCATCACCATGTTTGAAAACAGTAGTTCATGACGACAGATACCATTAATTCTTCTACTGATTCTTATTCTCCGTAAATTCAAGTGGGATTTAAGCCCCAGACTCGTAAGGCTATACACGACCGTGTCTAAACCTCTCAGCCATTTCGTTCTCAAGGATAATAAATAATATACAGAATATATAAGAAAAAAATCATCACCACCATCATCATGTTTGAAAACAGAAATTGACGGCAGAAACCATCAATTCTACCAACGATTCTTATTCTCCGAAAACTTGAGCGATTGCCCGTCAGAGTTTGATGTACGAAAACCACTGCAAAAACAAGGAACGATGTCGGAAAGGGAATAATGACTGCAATTAAAAACAACACGGAACGTCCTCACAAATCTGGGGAAAGAGGGAAAGAGAGAGAATGAGAGGATTTGGGAAATCTCGCAAAACATACAACACGAGACTTGGCCATTATCGAGGAAACACGAGATGTCTGCCTTGTTCCCAATGTTATCATTATAATCGGATTGTATCTCAATATATATATATATATATATATATATATATATATATATATATATATATATATATATATATATATATTATAAATTTGTGTCCCGCCGCAACTAAACGGTATTATAGCGGATCATTTAGATGCTAAGTATTTGAAATATTAGTAGAAAACAAGAGACATGGGTTACACTTAACTGTTATATTGAGGGAAAGAGTTATCTATATTTATAGTAACAAAAGAAAAGTTTCACATTTCACGTCTTGTTAACTTCAAAAATGATTTTTTTGAGATCTGGTACATTCCGATATGGTACCATTTTCAGACGGTTGGTCACATTTCAGGAATTTCTCGGAATGTTTTTTGGGTAGTAGGTTTCTTGGGTATTGTATTCTCATTATTGGCAATTATGTACATTGGGGGATAGGGGAGGAGAAGGAGGGGGAGGGAGGAATTAGAGTAGGAGGGAATAAGGAATGAAGCCGGAGAATAAATGAGAATAATTAGATTGAGTTCTAAGTGACGATAACTTATACATACGTCGCTGGATTAAATTGTTACAATGAACGAAGAAGCTAAGAATAATAATGTTATATTATGGGTTTTTTGGGTTCTTTTATTTTGTTTTTCTTGTGCGCAAAAACAGTTTACTCACGTGAGGAGGGGGGGGGGGGGGGGGCCAATTGGTGTCTTAGAGTCTTTGTCATTCAGTCACTTCTCAAAAGAGCACCGATGTGTACTTATTTGTAGGTCTGATCACCAAAATTGTTATGGTCTCATTTTTGTAATGGAAATACTCTTAAACCAACGCAAAATATTGTCCACAATATTAAAACGAGCCCATAATGGTGTCCAGTTATCAAACCTGCAAACATGTTCACGTTGCCTAAAACATATTTTTGTGACTTAGTACCTCAAAACGGTTTTAAGTAGGGGTGATTTAAATTCTAAAAGTTTGAATATACGTATTGGAAAAAAAATGGTTTTCCTCCTATAATGAGACAAGATATTTATCTTTTATGAAGGGCAAAAGATTGACATGTAGTTTTTCCTTAGGCGACAATAATTAACATTTCACATCAATTCTGCTGGTTCATTCCGATATGGTACTAGATTGAGAAGGTGGGCCACATAATGTATATAGGGAACGAAATCCACGTCACTCATCTCTTTGTTATTTTTTAAAAGACTACAATTTTCATGATTAGTTCTCACTGAACTATATCAATCAGACTATAAAAACCCTTAAGATTGCATACAGTTTTGTGTGTTGGTATACACTATATCCGACTGGCGGATGTTGTGAGTATTTTACGCATAACATCAATTTGTTATCATTTTACATTACGTTACATTACATCAACAAAAATATTGTCAAAACTACCTATCTTAAACTATCTTAAGACTATAGCGGTTTAAACTTAATGACACAATTAAGTTGTAAGAGAGAAAAAAAATTATGTTAAATTATGTTATGATATGTTATGTTATGTTATGTTATGTTATGTTACATCATGTGAAATTGTTATATTATGTTATGTCACGTTGTTATATTATGTTATGTTATGTTTAATATCCAACTAATATAGCGTTTATTTAAGAACTGATCATAGGTCAGACTTCCATCGTTTGAACGAATTCTCGGTTCAATATATCAAAACTCTAAACCAACTCCACTCCTCACACAAAATCTATTCATTGCACTTACCAACCACTTAACCCTCTCCTTACCAGCTTTTTTTCAGAATTTCACCCTAAACTTCATACTCACCCAACACAAAAATAGATTTTTTCGAACAGATAAGCAACGAGTATATTCTATATTTTGTTCAGAAAAATGAACAGTGTCGAGTTTTTATAGCTATAAATATAACAAAATGAAATCAGAATAGGAAAATTGTTTGGCTACATCGTAACGAATGTGACGATTTTCCTATGGGTGGTAAGGAGAGGGTTAACAAGCACTCCCTCTAAATATTAACATTAAATTAAATAAAGAATTTAGAAAAAATTAATAACTTAAACAATCATAATTTTAAATTCTATGAAGGATAGAATTAGAAATATATTTTCTGATCTCTAAAACAAGAATACACTACATACTTTATTTGTAGTCTGACAAATTTATCAAAATTTCAAGACATAGGAAGAAACTTGAGATGAATCTATTTCAAAACTTTGCAAACAAAACATTGACATTATCACGGTATTAACACCCATCAAATGAATTCTAATCTTTATAAGATGTAATATAAAAGCGACGTTGCTCAACCTTTGATGTATATTTTTTTATAATTATTACCTTTTTAAACTCGGACAATGTCAGTGAAAGCGTGAGAACAATTAATGGAGGTGTGGTGTGGCGGAGAGGGAAGGAACAGAGAGGAGGAGGAAGACGAACATGAGAGACAGATAGACTGATAGATAGATAGATAGATAGATAGATAGATAGATAGATAGATAGATAGATAGATAGATAGATAGATAGATAGATAGATAGATAGAAAGAAATCGAGAAAAAAGAGAAGAAAAAAAAGATAGACAGAAAGAAAAAGCGAGATAGATAGGACGATAAATAGAGAGAGCGAGAGAGAGAAAGTGTGTGTGTGTGTGTGTGTGTGTGAGTGAGAGAGAATATGTGTGTGAGAGAGAGAGATAGATAGATAGAGAGAGAGAGAGAGGGAGAGAGAGAGAGAGAGAGAGAGAGAGGGGGGGGGGATAGAGATAGAAATAGTAAAAGAGAAAGATATCACTTAATGATTGGGAACCATAAAAAAAGTTTATTATTTTGTTTTCATCCTGGAGTAAACCGATTCACTAATTGCCCCTCCTAACTTTAGCCATTTATCGCCATTTTACACCAACTAAAACATTAACTTACAATGTTTATGTTTAGATATGTAGTCCAAATTATGTACTAATAATATCTCTTTAATGCCGGGCTCTTTAAAGACTAAGTACAGAAATCCC
>NC_088366.1:65454119-65476619 GCF_034508935.2 Berghia stephanieae | reverse complement strand
CCATCATCATCATCATCATCATCATCATCATCATCATCATCATCATCATCATCATCATCATCACCATTATCATATCATCAATTGGATTCAATAATCTGATGTCACGTCCGCCCAGCAACGAGCAGTTTGGTTCTAAACAAACAAAATGGTTACTTTTTATTCTTCATGCTGGCTAGAACTTTTTCACATGTTAAGTGATCAGAATGTATAAAATTCAAAACATGACCACATGATCAGATTTATAACATTTTTCTCCTCTGGATACACTTTTATGCTCGTCGGAGAAGTATTTCATAATGGCGTCCGCCATTGTTCCGTTAGTTTAGAACCAGTTACTAAGTTACTATGCGTCATTTGGAGGGAAGTGACGTCACGACTGTTGAAGCCTATTACGTTGGTAAAACGTTTTCTAACTCCATCGGTGATAGAAGAACTGAAAAATGCGTTCAAAGAATGAAGGAAAGGTTGGGAATTTTTAAAATATCTGTCTTGAAAATGAAAACGAGGATAAAATAATAATTTTTTTAAATAAAGGAAAGAGAAATAGGTCGAACGAAATCATGACTATTTTTCTAGGTTTAAAGTAATTAATCTGGTCGTAAACACAAAGGAATCAAATCCATTTAATTTAACACCAATACGATATGTTTAAAAGCCTACTGTTATCATAACACACTTTTATGAATGAGAAAATCTAAAAACGCAAATTGGAGACACCCAGAGATAAGTGATATAATGGGAGGTAATTGCCGTAACGAGGATAAAAATTTCCTCTTAAAAAGGCTGTCCAATTTTATACTTCACTTTTTTATTGTTCTCAAGTATTCGCATTTTTTTTATCTCGGTGATGTTTCACAAATGTTTCAAAGATCCCTACCCTCCACCACCAATGAAAATTGACTTTTTGAGAGGGGGGTTATGAAAATATGGCAGTAAACAGTCGTCATCGAGTAAACAAATGATAAAAGTTTGGAAGAAAAAGAAAAGGTAAAGAGAGGTGGAAAACTTTAAAAGTGGGAGTAATTGAAAACAGCGAAATTAGAATAATGTTAGAACCGGGAGAATGGGTAGTTAGCCTTTAAAATGGGTTATTGCCCCTGACAATGTAAACTTTGAAATGCCACCGAGCTCGTTACCCAGTCAACTGCCGTTGTCTTGAAAGACGTGAATTTAAAAATTTGGCCAGAAAACTCTTCCTCCAATTATAGATCGATTTAAATGACCCTCGTCTTGGGAAATACTCTTAAACCTGGAGCTAAGAAAGACCTCGCCGAAATCCCGGGTTTGAGAGTATTTTCCAAGATGAGGGTCATTTAAATCGATTGATATTTAACGAAGGACGAGTTTTCTGGCCAAATTTTTTAATACGTGTTTTTTCAGAGTACGGCATTTGGCTGGTTAAAGATTGAAAGCGAGCACTCGAGAAATGAATTACCGTTTTTAATTCTTTGGAATCAAAGTAGGGGGAGATGGTGAGAATTCATCATTTTCGCGTTTGGCTTTTCTTCTTGTGTGTTCTGGAAATCTCCTAAGACATTTTCGTCGAAAACATTTGTCGCGGAGTCTATATTGATGTTGCTGTTTTGGTTTTGTTTTTGTTTTTTGGTGTTGTCTTGTTGGGTGCGGAAGAAGGGTGTGTGTGTGTGTGTTGGTGGGGGGGGGGGGGGGGGAGGTTAAGGAGTCATTAATGAGTAATCGTTTCGTCTTTGAGACGCAGATTTTAAATGTCAAAAGTTAATGGTTCTTACTGTCTCGGAATTCAATCTTTAAATATTTCGGTACATAAGTTGTGTATCGTACCTTAAGATTTATTTCGTATTCCGTTTTCGAAAATAAGATCATAATTTGAATATCAAATAATTTCTGTTAAGTATCTATATAGGTGTGGTGTATCGTTATCTTAAAATACATTTTGCATTCAGTTCAAATGTTAGTATTATTGTCGCTTGTCTTCTAGGGAATTAAGTTCAAATTAAAGCGTAGAAAACGACACGGTGTTTTTGGTGCAAGAGATATAAATGTACTACATCTGACTAAACGTTAGAAACTTTTTGTTTTCCGATAGCTTTGTCTGATATTTTCTCAATTAATCCAGTTATTTGGTTCTCGCGTTGATAGCTCTGTTCCTCTATGATAAAAGAGTGCGCCTATGTCTTGTGGTATGGCACTCGCTTTCAGATCGGAAAGTCCTGGGTTCGAGCCTCGCTCGGCGCATAGTTGAGTCCCTTGGAAAAGGCTCTTTACTCACTTTCTCTCTCACCGTACTCAGGTGTAAAATGAGTACCTGGCCGTTAACAGCGTTGTCTCTGTCCAAAAAAAAAAATATAATATCGCCTAACATCATCATCGTCCTACATGTTACGTGTTGCTGTTGGTCAGGGACCCTTTGTAAAGCGCTTTGAGCACAGTTAGTGGATATTGCGCTATATAAAAGCTCAATTTGTTTGTTTTAAAAAAATGATAATACATTGTAGATCAGTCATCACAGGCCTCATCGGCCTTGAACCTAAACCTTCGCCTGCATCACAAAACACAAACGTTGAACACGAGGATTAAGATATAATTAGAGTGGCTTCATTTTTAGTTTGTAATAATTGTAATGTGGTGTAATTGGTATAACACGTTTGACCGGTAATCAGGAGACCTGAGGTTCGATCCCCATTCGAATCAGGCTGATGATGTTTTTAGACAGTCATTTAAATAATTAATTCTTACTAAATTATATCAATCAGACTATAAACGTTAAAGCTTCGTACGTTATATCCGTCTGGTGGATATTGTGAGTATTTTACTTAACCCTCTCCTTCCCACCTTCAGCAAAATCGTCACATTTGTTACAACTCAATATACATTTTTTAAAATTCAGATTTATTTTATACATCACCGACTTTGAAGAATGATCTTTTTGTTTGATCAATAAGAACATAAAGTTGTTTTGTTGAGAGATTGTTTGAGTTTTAAAAATCTATTTTTCTGCTGGGTAAGCCTGCCATTTTGGGGAAAATACTGGAAATGATCGGGAAGGAGAGAGTTAAACGCAATGCATCAATATGATTTTTTTTTAAAAAAAGAGAAAAGACAAGACGGAGGAACATGCGTTAAGGAATGCGTCCCAGGGGTGGAAAAGAGAACAACAAACTTGAGGAATTGTTGATATGTTTTATGAGTTCCACGCATGCGTGTGTCGGCGTGTATTTGATCCATCCAATTAGCACCTTTGATTCAATTAATGTTCTTTCATTTGATCTGACGGGGGGAGATGAATCATGGTGAAACGTGGGGTTAGCTCCCCTTCTTTTCCTTCTTTTTTTTTTTTTAATTTTTTTTATTTATTTTTTTGTTTGCTTATTTATCTCTCTTTATCATTTTTCTCTTTTTTTTTTCTTTTTTTTTTTTTGCGCTTTCCACCAGATGTAAACTCACTCAATCCTACTTTTCAAAATGGGAAGAATTACATTAAAAATGAGCTCTAGATAGTTTTATTCAACTACCATTAACATGTAAAAACTAAAAACATAAGCTTTGATACTACGTCTTGATTTGTCTCAGAATAATGTAACAAATAGGCATGTGGTAAAAGTAACCCCGGGTATACTACGGATATAGTCGGTGTTAGGGTTGAATGAGTTAAAAAGGGGGTCAGAAAATTTTTTAAAAAACTATCTTGATTTTACCCGGGATCGATCTAGGTCCCTTTTTGCGTGTGAAGTGAGTGCTCTACCAAATGAGCTATCGGAACCCCCAAAGAGCCTTATCTTATGACTCGATTATGCTCAGCGCACAGGTGAACCTATAGATCCATTTCACTCTTCTGAAACCGGGAAATACTCCGATTCCATGGGTATAATGGTTCTGAATGACTATCTTTTTAAAAATCTTTTTTTTTTTTTTAGAAAAATGGCTTTTTTTTTACTCATTCTCTGATCGTACTCAGGTGTAAAATGAGTACCTGGCCAACAACACCGTTGTCTCTGTCGCAGGGCCTTAAAGGAGTGATGTCTCCTCCTTAGTGTTATGTGTTATTGTTGACTTGGGATCCCTTGTAAAGTGCTTTGAGTACACTAATGTGGATACATTAGAATAACACAAATTAAACTTTTTGGCCAGAAAACTCGTTCGTCAAATATCGATTGATTGTGTCGTATAGAGAATATTTTTATTTTGTTTTCCTTCTTTTTTTTTCTTTTTTCTTTTCTTTTTTTTTTTTTTACTATTTTTATTATTATTTTTTAAAAACCAGACTTGAATGTAATTGTAGGTTAGATTATTAACCCCCTATTTTCTCACTTAGACAACATGTGTGATTCCTGTTGACATCAGACATCTTGTTTGATGAATTATCTATATTCCTTCATGGAATGCCTTGGCGACGATATCGTGGCGGGAGGGGCATAATTTAAATTAAAAAAGTATGTAAAAATACACAGACTTGAGATTTTCTTTAAAAATGACTCTGATTGCATTTTGAAAACTGCCGAAATAGGACAAGGGAAACAATGTTTTAATGTACTTGTGAGTCCCATGTTCATTTTTAAAGCATCCTGTTCATGCTCAGTCACCTTAGATTAGCCGTGGAAGAAATAAGGAACAGCTGACAAATTAATTATGTGACGTTGAGTAGATATGGTGTTAACCTTCAACCTTTGAGTTATTATAGGTTCGAGCAATAGCCATCGTTAACATAATATAGCCTGACACTAGAACCCACCGGGACTGATAGTTTGACGTCATGTTCTCGGTTTTTGCAGCGTCAAGTGAGTTGTCGTTAGTAGAGCTCATGGAAACAAGGGATTCCATTGGTTGAACTATTGAATACAACTCACGATTTGTTTTCTTTTGTGGCAAAAGACTGGTCTTTTGACGTCATTTTTTGGTCAGTATCAGGCTATAGATAGTATGCGCTTGGTTAAGACGCTTATAACATTGCCATCCGGAAGTATAACGGACCAACACACAAAACTGTGTGTATCCATGAACATTTATAGTCGGGTTAATACAGTTCAGTGAGCATTACTCATAAACGCGGATGGTAAAAAACAATAACAAAGGCTCGATTGACGTTAACCGTTCTATCTATAAGTTTACGATGGCTACGTTCGAGCCCATCTCTATCTGAATCTCCTTTTTATTTCTTACGCAAGGAGCTTAGTCCCTATTGCTTGCTTTAAAGTTTGCTAGCGAAGAAAAGGTGAAAATGGAAAAAGGCTTTGAATGTAAACAGTACAAACAATAGACGTTTCGAGTGGAAATCATTCGTCAGCGAAACATTAAATAAAGGAACTGTGGAAACAAATAAATAAAATGATACAATTCTCACTACATTTTGTTTATTTTTTTTTTCAGCCAATGGACTTGAACAATGGAAAATTTCTCTCTCTCTCTCTCTCTCTCTCTCTCTCTCTCTCTCTCTCTCTCTCTCTCTCTCTTTCTTATTGTTTTTTTTAACCATCCATGTTTAGGAGTAAATTCTCACTAAATTGTATTATTAACCACACTATCGACATTCAATATTACACATAGTTTTGGGGGGTTTGTTCCGCGTTATATTTCCAGATGGCAATGTTGCGAGTGTCTTAGCCAAGCGCACAGCATCTATGAAATGACTAATCACAATCACCACAACCCTCTCTTTGAAAAAGCCATGAACACAGCAGCAATCACAAGAACGAGGCCCTGAAATCAAGAGTGTAAAAAAATTGAAATTTAAAAAAAAATCAATTAAAAAAAAAAAAACAAAAAAAAAAACAAACCAAAAACAAAAACAAAACAAACAAAAAAAGAAATCACGAACAAAAACAGGAAAAAAAAACCAGCAAAAAATAATAACATTAAAAACCAAACAAAGTTTTAATCACTGCCTCGTTTTAACGAGGAGCAGCCCGTTGAGTGTTAAAACAAGCGGTTTTCGAATGGCAAGGGTTGTTGTACGAACCATCTCGTTTTAAAACAACATAATCTTCAGCATAGGAAAGCTTTTAGAGCGAAGATTAAGAGTTAACCTTGTTGTTGTTGCACTTGGTAGATTAGTAATTATGTCGATGACACCCAGTAAATTGTTGTCGGGGTGTGTTCAATTAAAACACGGTGTGTCGTGTCGGGGGATCCGATGGAAACAAAACAACAAAAAAGTAGCAGGAACAGGAAATTTGGGGAATTTATTAAATGTCAAAATTGACTCTTCCGGGATTACAGTAATTAAAACAACAACAAAGTCATAGGAACGGGACATTTGGGGGTAATAAATTAACTCTCTCATTACCAACCATTGGAAAATCGTCACATTCGTTACGATACGACCAACATTTTTTTTATTATTCAAATTTCTTTTGTACATCATTAAATCTAAAGAAAATGAGCAATGTGTTGTAGATCATGTTTTTGCTACAGAAAGGATTGCAAGAATTTTACTTCTATAATGTCTGAGTGATAATAAATCTATTTTAGTGTGAGTTGGGTGTGAAGTTTTGGGGAAAATCCTGAAAATGGCTGGTAAGGAAAGACATAAATGTCAAAATTGACTATTCCAGGACCCGCTGTAAACAAAACAACAACAAAGTAGCAGGAGCAGGAAATTTGGGGAATTGATTAAATGTCAAAATTGACTCTTCCGACTGGATGTCTGCCTTGGTCACGACGTAGCTAGTGTTAGAGTTGAGTTGTCCGAATAGGAATAACAACAATAAGAGAAACAGCACCAACAACGACAACGAATACAGTAGCAAATACAACAACAACAACAACAACAACAACTACTACTACTACTACTACTACTACTACTACTACTACTACTATTACTACGACTACTACTACTACTACTACTACTACTACTACTACTACTACTTTTACGACTTGAAGATATGTCTACGAACACACGAATCACTGCTCTGTGTAAAAATCAAATCACTATCTTTAACCCATTGTGTAAGTACTCAAGAGTAATTTAAATTTTATTCCATTAATCTCAAAATGATAGGAACTCCGGCAAATGCTTAGTCACTGCGGGTCCACACACATTTTTTGTTCTTTTAAATTTTTTTTTTATAAGAATCGGCAGACGATATATATATATATATATATATATATATATATATATATATATATATATATATATATATATATTTATATATATATATATATATATATATATATATATATATATATATTATATATATATATATATATACATATATGTATAAAATAACCAAAAAAAACTTAATTACAGCCAAACTCAAACTAGATAGCTTTGTTTCACCGAGAATACAAATTCATTTTAAGAAGAGGGAAAAAAAAGTTGCATCGACCGGGAATCGAACCCGGGTCACCCGCGTGGCAGGCGAGTATTCTACCACTAGACCACCGATGCCCACGTTACTGCGACCGAAGAAAGTGATCATAATACCACCACTTATTACCTTATTTAATCCTTCGGTCAAGACGAAATTTGCATCGAGTATTTGCAACACGGTTATATGCGATTTCTTCTTCTAGCCCGTTTTTCAAATAATTACGCATTTCTGACTTGTTAACTTCCACAGTCTCAGAATTACTTGTGCGGCTATGTGGTCTAGTGGTTTGAGACTCGTCGGATCGGATGAACCTGGGTTAGAGCCTCGCTCGGCGCATAGTTGAGTCCTTGGAGAAGGCTCTTTACTCACATGCTCTCACCGTACTCAGGTGTAAAATGAGTACCTGGCCGGTGACAGCGTTGTCTCTGTCAGAAAAAATAAGTTGAAATACCGCCTAACAGGCGTTCATGTTTCGTTCTACATGTTACGTGTTGCTGTTGGATCCTTGTACAGCGCTTTAAGCAAATTTAGTAGATATTGCGCGGTTTAAAAGCTCAATATTCATATTTAAGCTCAATAATTTTTTTCGTCTCCTTTGACAAGATAAAATATGTGTCCATCGCCTCGCTCTGGTATGATATCGGAGAGAACTATTTGGAGGAAGATGATTTTATCTGGAAAATAACAAGACCTGGATATAATTGATTCTTTTTTTTTAATTTAATTAATTTTTGGGTTTTTTTTTTTTTTTACCTCAGGAAAAATATTTTAAAAGACACTCTCCTAAATACAGACATTTATTTTTTGCTCAAATTTAATAACTGAAGATCAAATTTCACTTTCGATGATGATGATGATGATGATGATGATGATGATGATGATGATGATGATGATGATGATGATGATGATGATGATACCTGTCTGATCGACGGTTTCTTAACGCAGCAGCTATTAGGGTAGCAGCTGGGTTTATCAATTCTGTCGGAAAGTACTTGATGTAAACCACCCTTCTTATGTAAAGATAAAACTAGCAATTTCAAGTGTCCCTTTAAAGCAACTGTTTTTGCTGGGATGAACTTCTGCTATATGGGACTTTTAGCTATGAAGGGCTACCGTTTACAGGCAGCTTGACCAGCAATAAGTTATTTATAGGTAGGAGCATATAACGTTCTCTCTCTCTCTCTCTCTCTCTCTCTCTCTCTCTCTCTCTCTCTCTCTCTCTCTCTCTCTCTCTCTCTCTCTCTCTCTCTCTCTCTCTCTCTCAAAAGAAGATTCTCAGGAAATTTTGAGACTGTGAAGAAAACTGAATCCACACAATACGTGGAAAGCAAAGTTGATTTTATACTGCCTTCTCGAATAAAAATACAGACGTGGCTTCAGGGTTTAACCCACTCAACCCTAACACCGACTATATCCGTAGTTTACCGGGGTTACATTTACCCCATGCCTATTTATTTCATTTTTCTGAGACAAATTATAGGCGTTGTATTAAATCTAATGTTTTTAGTTTTTACATGTTAGTGAAAGTTGAATAAAACTATCTATGTACATGCTCATTTTTAATACATTTTTTCCAATTTTAAAAAGTAGCAAAAGTCTCTAGGATTGAGTGAATTAAACTACCTGCACGAAATTTACGATTGTGTTTACAGCATGGTTTGCAGTGATTTAACACCTTGAAAAGTTGACTCGTTCAAACGGGAAGATAAGACCACACGGTTTCAGTGACCAAGATGGCGCTGTTACATAAATTTACCTTTATTCCTTTATTCGTCCCATAGGGGAAATTTGTCTCTAGGGTCTATATTCCAAGGGAAGACTCGAATAACACAGGCGTCAGCCGCAGTGCAGCGTTATACGTTGAAAGAAATCAAGAGCCTTTCCACCCCAAATCCCCCCTCCCCAATAAATAAATAAATAAATAAATAAATAAATGAATGAATAAATAAATAAATAAATAAATAAATAAATAAATAAATAAATAAATAAATAAATAAATAAATAAATAAATAAATAAATAACATTCCCTTTATTCATCCCATTGGGGAAATGTGCCCCCTTCGGGACAATAAAATCCAAATGAGCAAAGCAAAAATAAATGGATTTTTTTAAAAGAAAGAAAATAGAAAGAAAGAAAGAAAGAAAGGGAGAAAGAAAGAAGAAAGAAAGAAAGAAAGAAAGAAAAAACACACACAAAAAACAAACAACCAAACAAAAACAAAAAACAGAAAAAAAGAAAAAACCCCAGATTATGCGCTTTCTAAATGTTCAAGTTTTTTATGCTTACTTCATTAACTCATCTACATAATTATTGTAGATTGATGGTAGATAGGAGGAAAAGGCTGGATGAAGTAAACTGTCGTACTCTGGAAAAACCCATATTTAAAAATTTGGCCAGAAAACTCGTCCTTCAAATATCGATCGATTTAAATGACTCTCATCTTGGCAAAAACTCTCAAACCTGGGACTTCGCGCGAAGTCCCAGATTTGAGAGTTTTTGTCAATATGAGGGTCATTTAAATCGATCGATATTTCAAGGACGGGTTTTCTGGCCAAATTTTTAAATATGGATTTTTCTAGAGTCCAGCCGTAGAGATGTAAGGAAAAAGCAAGACATTGTGAGTAAATTTTGACATAAATAATACCCCGTCAACAAGGGGGGGGGGGGTGATAAAGGGGAGATAACAAGAAAACAATTATCACACACACAACGGCCACAAAACTCTCCACAAGAATGGACGCCATATGGGGTTGTCTACGCCTGCTTTGACCTACGACCTCCTCATGGGGTTGCTAACTGGAAACTTTGAAAGTGAAAAAAGGTGGTTAGTTGTATTTTCAAACTTCGGCAACTATTGAATAATGGTGGAACAATGGACTATGCTGTCAGCTAGTGCAATGTCGTATGTTTGGGTTTTTTTTTCTTTCTCTTCTTTTACCTTACACAGGCACAAGAATTGTAATAATATTGTATCAAAGTATATCGTATTTCTCTTCTGCCATCATCATCGTCACCATCACCATCATTATCATCAACATCGTCACCTTCATTATCATTTAAGTCTTAATACTGGTGTTGTTGGTTTTTAATAGAATCAGTAATCAATTGGACTTTAAATCTTCTCCACACAGAGAGAAACTAGAAAACATCCACATACTGTGTTAAATCAGAACTTCATACAAGTTACAATACTATTCAACTACGACCAAGTCAATAAAAACTAGTAAAATTGGCAACCTTATCCGAGCACAATACTATTTCCTTGATCTCACTTATTTATCAACCCCCCAAAAAAGAACAAGTCTTATTTCCTTCCGATGTCTATAAATAAAGACTAATCTGGCCGTCATTAAAGATCAGAGTGGTGAGCCGTCACCGAAGGAGACAAGCTAACGTCCATCTCCGACCTTATCAGTAGGTGGATTGACCATAATGCTTCACCCATGTCTGCAGACACCGACCATCACGTTCAAAGCTGCTATGCAAATTGTCCTCGATGGTGCTGCACCGTGAAGAACTATTCATGCAATCTATTTCATCTCAATCTAACTGCCACTGTTTCCGTCTTCCGTCCGTTCGTTCTTTGGTTTCAGCTCGGCTCGACTTGGCTTGTCGAAGGCATGGTTGGTGCTCGCACCGCCCGCACGTTCGTTCGCTCGCTCGCGCTTTGTTTTGCATCTAGTTTAGCTGCTGCTGCTGCGCTTACAAAATTATTGTTATGACCACTATGGTCTGTCTGAAGATGAGCGATGTGGATCGTGATGCATTTATTATCGTTGTATAAAAGCATGGGAAGAACAGAGGGGGTGTTGCGGTTTCGAGCCGCCCGGGAAATGATAACAATGTAGAGATGATGAGGATGATGATGATGATGATGATGGCTATTATAATAGAAATTCATGATTTGTTTGCCGTTAGCCACGAGGAGACATTTTTTTTTTGTTCTGTTATCATTTTGTGTGCAAACAAGGTTTGGGATAATAGCAGAGGCGCCATGTTAAGAATGATGAATCCGTTTGCTCAATGGGTTGGGGTGGGGTTTGAAGGGGGGGGGGGTGGTAATTGTTGGAAAGGATGAGGATGAGAAGGATAAATTGCCCGTCGTGCCCCATCAAATAGGAGGCAGACAAAGCGAAAGTGAAAGTAGCAGGTGAGAAAGAATGACAGAATGGGTTATCAATATGGCCGGAAATAAAAGTCTCCTATTACAAATGCAATGACTTAAATTTCTATAGTCTGTCCATCTTTTAAAAAAAATTCTTCTCAGTAATCCAAAAGCGACCTGTGTGGTACGAGTTTGAGCTCATTAAGTTCAATTTTTGTTTGTTTTAGATATAAGGTTATTTTTTTTTTATTCTTGTGTTTATTTTGGGTTTTGTCTTCTTCTTCTTCTTCTTTATTTCTGGCCATTGTTCCACTCAATGTTTATTGTTTTTGTTTTGTTTTGTCATTTTATTGGCTGGCATCATCCTTCGCTCCTGGAGATAGTTCTATGGAACAAAACAATCTTGGACCGACTTTCAAAACTAAAATAGTTTGTAAACATTATGTTCTAACGTGTTTTGTTTAAAAAAGAAAGAAAGAATTGGTAGGAAGAGAAAGAATACAAAAGAAAAAACAATAACAATAGATTAGAAATAATTTCCAAGCCGACTAAACCAAACCGGGGGTTTATGTTATTTCTTGTGCGTGCGCATTCAAGGGAGTAGCCAGTTATTCTCTGCACGCGAGCATGCGCAGACATCTGCTGTAACCCGGTCATTTCTGGCCTCCAATGGTTTGATTACTTCCATCAAGAAAATGGCGACACACGTCAGAACCGCTTCATGACTAGAACTGATTTCCATCACAAAAAAAACTGACTAACTCGTTTACGGGGAGAGAGAGAAAAAAAAAAGGCAAATAATAGCATATAACCAAGACCAGCGGACAAAAAATGTTGGTTTTATCTTTTTTCTTTCCATTTTATTTTTTAGGTGAGGTTTTTGTCCTCTTTTGTTTTTTGTTTTGCTTCATTTTGATTATATTTTCTTTTCAAACGCTTTTTCTTTCTCTCTTTTATTTTCAGCGGCTATAATAACTTTGCGATAGTATGAATAGTGGAAGTGGTTGATGTTGTAGTTGTTGTAATTGTAGTAGTAGTAGTAGTAGTAGTAGTAGTAGTAGTAGTAGTAGTAGTAGTAGTAGTAGTAGTAGTAGTAGTAGTAGTAGTAGGATAAGAAGAGTAGTAAGAGTAGTAGTAGAGTAGTAGTAGTAGTAGTAGAGAGTAGTAAGTAGTAGAGTAGAAGTAGTAGTAGTAGTAGTAGTAGTAGAAGAAGAGTAGAAGAAGTAGAAGAAGAAGAGATAGTAGAGTAAGAAGAAGAAGAGAAGAAGAGAAGAAGAGAAAGAAGAAGAAGAAGAAGAGAGAAGAAGAGAAGAAGAAGAAGAAGAGAGAAGAAGAAGAAGAAGAAGAAAGAGAAGGAAGAAGAGAGAAGAAGAAGAAGAAGAAGAAGAAGAAGAAGAAGAAGAAGAAGAAGAAGAAGAAGAAGAAGAAGAAGAAGAAGAAGAAGAAGAAGAAGACGACGGCACAAGTAATTCTTCCACTATCATTTCGTGGTTTCAAGATCCTGTGAGTGGCAGCCGACCTCCCCGCCACAAACAACCGACAAAGCGTATAATTACAGGATAATGCGGATCGGGACCGTTTAGCGCCGCGCGGAAGCCCGACGGGGCCCGGGCCGGTCGGCCGGATAATGACAGAGTCTGCCAATCTGCGTACAGGAGGACGACAAGCGACTGACAAGCAGCTGACAACTGGATTTGTGAGTCCAGGGCGTTCTTGGACGTCCGGCACTGCTGGGTGTCCAGTGTCCAATGTCCAGCGTCCACTGTTTGTTGTCCCCAATCCCATCATCATGGCTATTATCCGTATTTATTCCATTATTACTGCTATTGTTATTATTATTGTTATTGTTGTTGTTGCTATTGTCTTTTGGACTGTCCGGCTGTCCAGTCGGTCTCCGGTTCTTGGAAGGCGTGGGAATTTATGATTAATATGTATTATTGGCACCAAGAAAACGTCTGACGTCTTCATTCAAGTAGATAAGAGAAAAAAAACAACAAAACAAACAAACAAAAAAAAAAAAAAAAAGCAAACCTAAGTTTTTATAAACTGCAATGCCAACTAAAGGCGTTCAAAGCGCTTTACAGGTGGTACCTAGCCAACAGTAACACTTAACAGGCAGAGCGAGACATGACGCTTGATAGGCGATATCATGATTTTATTTTCCCTACAAATACAACGTTTTTAACGGCCAGATACTCATTTTACACATGAGTACGGTGAGAGAATGTGAGTATAGAGCCTCTCCAAAGGACTTGACTCTATGCACCGCTCGAGACTCGAATACAGGCCCTTCCGATCCAAAGGCGAGTGGCATACCACTAGAACACATGATATTATGCTATTATTATTATTATTATTATTATTATTATTATTATTATTATTATTATTATTATTATTATTATTATTATTATTGGAGGTGTCTTTGGAATATGTCCGTCCGTCCAGTTACAATTAACACAATTGCTCATTGAAATTCCGAAAGTGTCACCAACCGCTGCACGAGCTTACGAGTGCGCTTTGGGAACACATTTTGGATTCCAAAATGCAAGAGTGCGTTAATATCTTTCTTGTATCCCTGTGTATTAGGAAAAATAGTATATTTTTATATTTATTGCCGATCTTCGGACTGGGACGCTTTGGCAGCTTCTCTGATTTGTTGAGTGAGTTCTTTCCACTGATGATGGTCTGCTGCGATGGATCTCAGATGTTCTAAATCCTTTTCGCATCTCAGTAATTGTGTGTCAGCTAGGCGCTTGAGGTCTTTATTTATCGTAGTCTGTGTCATGCTTGTTGTGGGTCTGCCTATTTTGTGTTTGTTATGCCCGCTTTGTGTAAAGAATAACCCCATTGCCTTATTTGTTTGGAATATTTCTGTCTCTGTATTTTGTCTGATGCTTTTCTTATTAGGAAAAAATGTACGGGAAAAAGGGACTGGGCGACGTGTAGGTACTTATTTACAGGTCTGATAACCCAGTTGTTATGGACCCATTGTTAAAATACTAACGAAAGAGTGAAAATGGAGAGACTTCGTCTAGGAACGATGCAGACAATGGACGTTTCGGGTACATGCACTTCGTCAGCATAACAATTCACAAATTAACGTGGAATACAAATAAAACAAATGCAAAATAACTTGTATCGCCTGTACTCAACGGTGGTTGCAGTATGACTGAAACGTTAGGGTGTCCCTGGTCAGTTATCCGTGTGGAAACAGAGGTCAGCGTGAGAAGGAACAGGAACCTTCTAGAAAATAATGGAAGACCCAAGTTGTAGTGGATGTACTCTCAAACACACGCAAAATATTGTCCACTTCAACAATGTTTTTTTTTTTTTAATTTATGGGTTTGTTTTTTTGTTGTTTTTTTGTTTTGTTTTTGGTTTGTTTGTTTTTTTTTTTTTGGGGGGGGGGGGTTCTCTTTGGTTCTTTTTTTTTCTGTTTAAGGTCAATATCCCTATACCTGTTTATTGTCGTATTTAAAAGACGGAGATAATTCTCAATTGGCAAAGCAACGACAAACATTGGGTGTCTCCCATTCCTGAGGTTAGAAAAAAATAAATAAATAAATAAATAAATAAATAAATAAATAAATAAATAAATAAATAAATAAATAAATAAATAAATAAATATATAAATAAATAAATAAATAAAAAACAATGTTAAAACAAGCCCATATATTCGTTCAATTATCAAACTTGAAAATAATATGTGCACTTCGGCTGGGAAGGGGGGGGGGGGGGGGGGGGGGGGATTAAAGGAGGGGGGGGGGGGGTGGCGGGTTTGTCGTATTTTTTTTGGAGTCATTAGGCATGGTAAGACAACCGTGGAATTAGATTCGTCAAACAGGTCAAGACTCAGAATAGAAATGTCATTGGTTGTGGGAAAATTATTGTATTTACCGCCTATCGTCAGATCGTACACGTCAATAGGGTTTTTGGTAAGTATGTCATAGACTTGAAGAAGAAGAAGAAGAAGAAGAAGAAGAAGAAGAAGAAGAAGAAGAAGAAGAAGAAGAAGAAGAAGAAGAAGAAGAAGAAGAAGAGGATGCTGCTGCTGTTGCTGCTGCTGCTGCTGATGATGATGATGATGATGATGATGATAATCAGCATCATCATCATCATCATCATCATTATCATCATCATCATCATCATCATCATCATCATCATTATTATTATTATTATTATTATTATTATTATTATTATTATTATTATTATTATTATTATAACTATTATCATGAATAATAACTCTTAATATCTCTCTCTCTCTCTCTCTCTCTCTCTCTCTCTCTCTCTCTCTCTCTCTCTCTATCTATCTATCTATCTATCATTTTTTTTCTTTTTGACAATACCTTTTTGTTGTTAAACTTTTGACAAAATGTGTGTGTCTGTGTGTTTATAAGTGTGCACGCGCGCGCACGCAAACAAGCACGCACGATTGTCAGTTTTATGTCAGCTAATATCATTATGACATCCAGGCATCTGCTGGACAATTGACAATGACAGAACTGTTCCACACTGGAAAAAAAACGCCAACACGAGTTTTTTTGGGTTTTTTTTTTTTTTTGTTTTTTTTTGTTTTTTTTTGTTTTGTTTTTTCAATTTTTGGCCAGAAAACTGGTCCTTCAAATATCGATCGATTAAAATGACCCTCGTCTTGACAAAAACTATCAAACACGAGATTTCACGGAACTCCCGGGTTTGAGAGTGTTCCACAAGATGAGGGCCATTGGGCCATTTTAACGATCCAAATTTAATTGAAGGACGAGTTTTCTGGCCAATTTTTTTTTAAACGTGTTTTATCTGAGCATGACGTTGTAAGGGTATCGATTACAATTTTACTATTTTGTTTTTGTTTTGTTTTGGTTTGGTTTTTTTTTTTTTTCGTTTATTTTGTTAAAGTCAATTATGCAAATCTCACGCGTGGGCACTGATACAAGGTCACGACCTTACCCATGACCCCAAACAAATCAATCACGTGAATGAGGTCACATGTTCAATGCCCACAAAAACCAATTCATTCATTAAGTGTCCCCCGTGTTGTTGGTTCTCAGTAATCCCACGACGACGAGCTCATCGGGCAGAATACAGAGGATTCCCAACACTGCCATATCTCTCTGGAAAAACCCATATTTAAAAATTTGGCCAGAAAACTCGTCCTTCAAATATCGATCGATTTAAATGACCCTCATCTTGGAAAAAACTCTCAAACCCGGGACTTCGGCGAAGTCCCGGGTTTGAGAGTTTTTGCCAAGATGAGGGTCATTTAAATCGATCGATATTTGAAGGACGAGTTTTCTGGCCAAATTTTTAAATATGGGTTTTTACAGAGTACGGCAAAATGGCGGATTAATTCGATGGAGACATCGGTTTAGTGCTTGAGTTACCCGATTTGACCAAAACACACGCATAGGAAAATGTAGGACAAACAAGAGATTTTGAACTTTTATATAGATAGAATGAAGTTGACGTCACTCGGGTCTTTGTTATTATTGTTTTTTGCCATCCACATTTATGAGTAATTCTCACTAAACTGTATTAGCCAGACTAAAAACGTTTAAGGTTACACACAGTTTTGTGTGTTGGTCCATTATACTTCCGGATGGCAATGTTGTGAACTTCTTAGCCAAGCGCATACTATCTAATATGTATTAACTACAGGGACGAGATGGTCGAGTTGTTAAGGTATTGAACTGTGAACCGGAAGGTCCCATTGTTCGAAGAACCCCCCTTCAGGCACTTCTTTTTTTTTTTGTTTCCTTTGGGCAATATTATTCAGTGACCCCCCCCCCCCCCAATTTCTCAATTTGTAAAGCGCTTTGAGCAAGTTAGTGGATATTGCGCTATATAAATGCTCAACTTTTAATTTGGAAAACAGGGATGATTCCTGTTGACATCAGATTTTTGTTCGATAGATTATATTATATTATTCCCTCGAATGTATTGGCGACGGTATCTTACGATTCTACGCGAAGTCTCGTGTTTGAGAATTTTTGGCCAAGATAAGGGTCGTTTTCATCGATCGATATTTGAAGGACGAGTTTTCTGGCCAAAATTCAAGATATGTGTTTTTCCAGAGTATGACAGCATGTTCTATATATAACGATCATTCCTTTGAAGTCATAGTACTATAAATTATCATTTCTACAATTTCAATGTCCAAGTCATTTGATAATCAAATATATTGTATAGCAATAACACAGGATTTTGAACCTTTGTGAAATGAATTTCAGCATTTACATCTCATCATCATCATCATCATCATCATCATCATCATCATCATCATCATCATCATCATCATCATCATCATCATCATCATCATCAACATTATTATCATCATCAACGTCGTCTTCGTCGTCGTCATTGTCATTAGCATTGATATTGTCAATATAAAATAATGGGAAAAAATTACCCTCCAACGTTACTTTCTGAAAGTTATTTCAGCTTCATAATATGTTGTAATTAAATCATGACTGGCCGGCCATGCCGAATTATGTCATTCTTGTGCCTTATGCCCCTTCCCCACAAACCCCAAAGTTTTGAGAATGGAAAGGGCCGGGGAGGAGGGGAGGAGGGGAAAAGGAATCGATGTCTTTATATTATCAAGTAGACCTTGACGTTTAAAATGCCACTTCCTTGTGTTTGGTGTCGACTTTAGACAGAAATCCGTATTCAAACGATGCTCTTCAAATCTCCTGCTTAAGTGCCGATTGGCTAACGTGTCAAAAAGGGGGAGATTACTCCGGTTTGCTCAACATTTGCATAAACCACGTCATTTCCTGCTGACGATTCCTCGGCCAGATGTCAATGTGTATCGTTGGCTTTTGTTGGTGTTAAGTCTTCCGAGTTTTCACATCTTTTCTAAGGGGAGTGAAGTCATGATCTTGATGGAGAAGTTGATACAGACTCCCATCTCTTTCATGATGAGATGTGTCCATTGATGTAATGAAATCGGAACAGGAAACATCCTTTTTATGTTAATTTTTTGAAATGGATACAATGATTAATGAACAAAAATGGCCGGCAAGGCAAATGATCGTCTTACTGCTTTTGATTGCGGAATTGAATTGAATTGAGTCCGTTTTAATTTGATTGTGTTTGCCATATTAAATGCATCACGTCATGTAATTGAGTAAATGCGTTTGTTACATTCTTCAGTTCGCTTATCTGTGATTGCTGCTGTTGGCTAGCGGAAAGCGCTTAGTGCAAGTTTAGTTTATGTTGTTCTATATTGCAGAGTTTTGGGGTGTATTTTTAAAAAAAATTGACCCTGAATATAGAATCTGTATTTTCAAATATGAACCTTAGGATATTTTTATTCGTTTTATTGAGGAAAATTGTATCATTTTCATAAAGTGATCAAACCCAAACTTACTTTGTTCTTCTCTGTTAAACTTTATAATATTCACTTTTCTTTCACAATGACAACACATGGTAAATATAAGGACAACACCAACGACAATAGGCTTCAACAGTCGTGACGTCACTTCCCTCGTAATGACGCATTTAACTTAGTAACTGGTTCTAAACTATCGAGAAAATGGCGGACGACCTTATGAAATACTTCTCTGACGAGCATAAAAGTGTATGCAGAGGAGAAAAACATTATAAATCTGATCTTGTTTTGACTTTAATACATCCTGATCACATGACATGTGAAAAAGTTCTGGCCAGCATGATGAATAAAAAAGTACCGATTTTCTTTGTTTAGAACCAAGCTGCTCGTTGCTGGGCGGACGTGACCTCAGACTATTGAGTCCTATTCACTCTGTTTTAAGCAGGGACCCCAAACATATAAAATGTCAACATGAAATAGTTTCAGTCGGAGACCTTCTGTATGTAAGATCTATTAGCAAGAAGACAGTGGGATGTGGAGGAATCTCACACATTATGTATGCGCAGAGGGTAGAAGAGGCAGCCGAGGCGGTCCAGTCGTATGACTAGGAGACGAAAGGTGCTAAGTCAGTTCAAGTCATTCCCATTCTTTTTCATCCGTCTCATCCCATCCAAAAGATTACCAGTTGGACGTTTTTGGTAACAAATGAAACGGAACAGTTACAAATTGAGAGTAATAAGTGACTCGAACGAACATGGAGTCGGAGGAACAAAATATTAATAGCACTTGGTTTATTTTTGCTTCTTGCCAAGAACATGAAACATTACATTTCATAAACAAACAGCTCGATTTCCACTCTCACGAAAGCTGGTTACAAAATTGCAACGACGATAGAGTGGAAACCGTTTTATTGGGAAATGTTAAGAGCCATAATATTTTGTATACATTTATTTATTTTTGTTGTTGTTGTTATTTATCTTTTAATTTAAATATTACGCCCCTCCAAGCGTCAGTGTTAGACATAGTGGCTTAGGCATTCCATAAAGGAATATAGATAATAATATAACAAACAGAAATCAGATGTCAATAAAAGTCCAAAAGGGCAGATTGTGAATTAATATTTTCTCATTGGGGGGTGGGGGGGGGGGGACGAAAATGCCAAATCGGGGATCGAACCCAGGATCTGTCTGGTCACAGTGCAATGACTTTATCACTCGGCCACCTGATCTCCCCCCCCCCCCCCCCCTCCCCCCTCCCCCCACGCTTCCTCCCTCTTTGCCAATACACACATCACAAATAACAACACAGTCGTCTGGCAATGCATACTTTCGAGGAAATATACAGATGAACATTTCAAGACAAACATTTTCGTAAAGATATAGCGATCTGCCTTAAACAAAATACATAGAATTGTGAAGTCATCCGAGTCTAATGAGGTCTTTGGGAAGGCATAAGAATAGCTAGTATGCTATCATAACCATTTTCTTGACTCCCTATATGGTCTTTTTAAGATGGTAATTTTCTAATACGGCTTTTTAAGACAGTATAGTGTTAACTTTTCGTGGATTTTTACACGAAACACATATCCAAAGTCCCGCGCTTTAGACTCCCTACCGATTACCCGAGTTTCCATTTTCCCGATTATCGCAATTAAAAAGTTCTAGGGAATAATGTAAATGAAAAGTTTCCCACTGTCTTGACGACGTCATAACGACAATGTGGGAAATACGAACACCGACACGACTCATTTTTGGAATAGTTTCCCTGCCAGATTATTAATTATTATTTAAGTCTGTTGAACTCGGCAAGTCCCACGAAACCAGACCTGTCAAGTAGTACGAAAAATTCGTAGAATTTCGAAATTTTAGCTCCAATTTCAGAACATCATGAACATTTCTGAGTGATTAATTCTCTCCTTACCGATCATTTTCAGTATTTTCCCAAAATGACAGGCTTACCCTGCAGAAACATTGATTCTTTAAACTTAAAAAATGTCTTATAAAACAATATTATGTTCTTATTAATCAACCAAATATCATTCTTTAAAGATTGTGATGTAGAAAATAAATCTGAATAAGACAAAATGTATATTGTGTGGTAACAAATGTGACGATTTTGCTGTAGGTGGTAAATATAAGTTGACACCAGAATGCATAATTATAATGATTTTGAAGTGATTTTGTAGATTTTTTTAGGATAAATTGTTGATCTGTAAAGTTAACTAGTGCGACTACAATTTTTATTTCCTACAAATTACGAATTTTTAGATTTTCACGAAGGCAGGTCTGTACAAAATGTATCTTTTTAAAAAATATGAAAGAAATGGAGAAAACTAACAATTTTCTGAATATTTTAGAATGTTTTCCCAGTTGACGAATATTGCACATTTTTTATTTTTTTGTTTATGCACATTTTAGTCGTGGGATAATTTTGGAGATTCTTGTAATTATATTATTATATCGCTGTCCCTATGACGTGCTTGGTATGCAAATTTCTAAGTTAACTCCCTTTGATGCTAATCCGTCATAACTGTGGTTTCTAATTCATTGTTACCTCCCCTTCATCCCGGGTTTTTGTTGGATTTTTCTTCTTCCATTTTTAACATTATTACTTTTGTTCGTTTACGTCTTGGTTTAAATTTTTAGATTTTGGATCCTGGTACTAAAAATATTCTAAGTGAACCGATAGGTTTAATAGGGGATGAGATTAGCGGAAGAGTAGCGTCCCTTGATTGGACGTCACCCATAGTCTGTGACGTCACCGGCGGAAAAGCTATTAGAGAGAGAACGTCATGTTGGTTCCGTGAACGAGGACGAGAGACGCATGCGCACAACCAACATGACGTTCTCTCTCTAATAACTTTTCCGCCGGTGACGTCACAGACTATGGGTGACGTCCAATCAAGGGACGCTACTCTTCCGCTAATCTCATTCCCTATACGATGTGCATATATTGAAGGTCTGATAACCGACTGCACACAAGGCCATATTTAACATTGTTGTAATGCAATGGACAATATTTCGTGTTGGTTTGTGAGAATTTTCATTATAACAATGAGGCCAAAACAATATGGGTTATCAGACCTGTAAATAAGTGCACGTAGGTTTGATATCGAGAAACTCTGCCAACAAAGGTTTGGATCACTCTGTCATCGTTTAAAAAAAAATTATTTCGTAGCACTATAGTGTTTTGTCTTGTGACGAGATTTAAAGAAAGTGTCAAGCTATATATATATATATATATATATATATATATATATATATATATATATATATATATATATATATATATATGTATATATATATATATATATATATATATATATATATATATATATATATACTATGAAGCGATGTGGTCTAGTGGGTCATGGGTTCGAGCCTCGCTCGGCGCATAGTTGATTCCTTGGAAAAGACACTCTATTCACATTCTCCCATCGTACTCAAGTGTAAATTGAGTACCTGGCCGTTAACAGTGTTGTCGCTGTCTGAAAAAATATATAAAAATTATAAAATGGCTAACAGGCGTCAAGTCTCGACCATTTGTAAAGCGCTTTGAGGTCGTTTAGTGGATATTGCGCTATATAAAAGCATGTTTTTAAAAAACTTTTTTCTCCTTTCTTAACATGTCATATCATATCAGTAATGGTGTTTTAAAATGGACCTGGTGTTCCTTAAATGCCCATAAAACATAAGTAACAATATAATTGGACACTTCACATCGCATATTATTTTAGATTAAAATATTATTAAGAGAGAGACAGATAAAACCATATAAG
>NC_088366.1:65444119-65446619 GCF_034508935.2 Berghia stephanieae | reverse complement strand
TACACTTATTTGCGGGTCTGATAACTTTAAAATTATGAATAAAGCTAGTCCCAGTACGGCACCCTTAGTTACACCATATTTCAGGAGATTGGGCGTCAACATATTTCATACAGTGTAATAACTTTTTAAGCACAACTAGCAGCATGTTGTTGATCTAACAGGTACGATCGCTACCAATTCGAGAACTGACCCTTTATTTTCAAAGTACAGCTGTTATCCTAAAGTTGATAGAAACTGTGTGGACTGTAAAAAGTAATCAATTAAACTATAAATACAACATCTTAGAAAAAGAACAAAATACTAAACACGGAACGTTTCGGGCTTAAAACCATTGTCCAGCCAAAAACAAACCACTGAAAACCTTAATTTATTTAAATTAACTTCTTTCGCAACGGCACCAAAAGATCCAGTCGCCTAGGCATTCCATGAAGTAATAAATATTATATAGATTATAATCCATCAAACAAGATGTCTGATGTCAACAGGAATCACCTATATTGTCACAGTAATCAAATTGTGGGTTAAGAATCTTGACAAGAATTTTTTTAAAAAGAACGAAAGCGCCTGATGCCGGGCTCGAACCCGGGAATTTCCGGATCACAGTGGATGCCTTAACCATTCGCCCCCTTTAAAACCTTAATATATCACTTAAAATAAAGACCGGGGTCCCAATAGCTCAGTTGGTAGAGCACTCAATTCACTCGCAAAGGGACCAAGATCGATCCCAGGTGCGGTCGAGATTAATTTCTAACCTCCCTGTCCACTAAGCAGTGATTGGGTAGCTGGCTCTCTTAGATCGGGCTGAAAGTGCCTTGAGGTAGACTAGCGTCCTATCCAAAGGGTAGCAAGCAATTGCTATTGTCCGTTTCTCGCTATAGAAACCGGGATAAACTCTGACTCCATGGGCCGAATGGCTGGGAAGGACTACTTTTAATAAAAAAAATATGAAATCAAGACTGACGTCAGAGAAGTACGTCAGAGACACGTCCTGTCCACAAGATATCGGATCTTGAAATGTCCATCTGTTATAATGACATTCATTTTCATTCATTAACTCAATGTTCAAAAATATTTGTTAACATTTTCAAAAGAATGTTGTGGCCAATTATATCAAAAGCAGCTAAGGCTGCATATCGAGTGCATTCATTTTCCTCTCCGTGTACTCAATCGTGTTTAGTTGCCGAACCGAAAAGGAACCGAACGCGAACGTTTTATTGGAATTATAAGTTCTTTCATTGTCCTACGAACAAAGTGAAACAACACACGGAGTTTCTTTGTTATTGTTTTTAGAACATCTTTGGATGATCAGTTCTCACTAAATAAAAGTTTGAATAGTAATATAAACGTTTTACATTATAGCTACGTAGTTTTGTTTTCTATGATATGTTTCATGTGTTTGGTGTGTGTAAATTCAAGAAATGTGTAGCGGCGTCTATGACACACTGGTTTATTCACGAAAAGAAGACGAAAGTGAATGCACTCAGTTTACAGCCTAATGATGATAATAATAATAATGTTATTAATAATAGCACTGGTATAGCGCATATCCATGACTAGATCATGCTCTATGCGCTTCATAGTTACAAGAATGACGATCTAATTTATCACTAACACACACACACACACACACACACACACACACACACACAACCAGACACTTGACTTACTTGACTTAGATGCCTTTCGCGTCTCGACCGAAAGATCGGGTCGCCTTGGCTGTTTCCAGTATTTCCTGTTTGAGGTGTCTCCAATATTGCCGGTCCTCTGCTAGGGTTCTCAGATTTTCAAGGTCCCCTGCCGTTATGAGACTAATGCTTTGTCCAAGTGTTGTGAGGTTTTTGTTTAGGATCACAGGGAGTGTTGTGATCCGTCTTCCTCTGAAAAGGTTCCCGTGTTTTTGGAAATATCCCGACATGGCTTGGTTAGCTGGTATGTTTTTGTCCCTGCGTAGTATGTGACCGAAAAGTTGCCATCGTTGTTGTAAAATGTCAAGGGAGATTGGTCTTTCTTTTGTGATCTTATAGAGTGATTCATTTGAGATCTTTTTTGGGTATTTGATGTCCAGTACCCTTCTTAGCTGTGTGCGATGGAAGGCATCCAGATGTTCTTCTTCGGATTTTGTCAACGCCCAAGTGCCGAAGTTATACAGAAGTACCGGTTTTACAAGAGCACGGTACAGTTTCAGTTTGGTTTTTCTCTTTATTTTGTCACCTCTAATCCATACATTGGTGAGTTTACTGAGTGCGGCGTTTGATAGCTGTTTTCTTCTTTGTACATCCTCGGTGTCTCCAATTAGTGCGCCGACTTTCTTTGTTCTTTTCCATTCCTCTTTGTTCCTCGATATTGTTGTAAATTCGGTTTTATTGGCATTGACTTGGAGGTTATATTTCATGAGGGTATTTTGTATGATGAAGAAATAATAAACCTGAAAACGGAACGAAACAAAATACTGCATTCAATTCGATCACTTACAATAAAACACAGAAACGAGGAATTAGAC
>NC_088366.1:65376619-65439119 GCF_034508935.2 Berghia stephanieae | reverse complement strand
GTCGTGAGGCCCATGGATCCAAAGTTTATCCCAGTATCTATAACACTGATATGAACCGGACAAGAGCAATTGCTTGCTACCAATTAGATAGGACGCTAGTCTATTGCAAATTACTTTCCACCAGATCGATTAGCACAGATCCTGCTACCTAATCACTGCTTGTTGGACAGGAGTGTCAGAGAAAAAAAAATCTCCACTCCACCCAGGATTGATCTTGATTTGCCTGTGAAGGGAGTGCTTGCTCTACCAACTTATCTGTTGTGTAGTAGAGATGACTAACGATAATTTTGTTGCCTCTGATCCAGAGACCTTTTGAGTTTTGTGCTCTTCGGCCTGATGCCGTGTAGTAAGTGGAGGGTTTTTGTCAGTCATTTCGTTTAACTGTTGAGAGAAGGGTTGTTTGTGGGGGGGGGGGGTTCGGTTTGTTTCTGGGTATCTAGCTATGAGTCTTGATGGTTGTTGCAGTTAAAAAACAGGTGATTGACTGTTCGAACGTTTCATTACATAATGGGGCATACAGGAGGTTGTTTTTTATTGAATCTGCAGTGCAACACGCAGTCGACAAATTTACGGGATCAACGAACAAGGACAGAATTCCCAAATCACGGCCAATTCAGTGGCCACTTTTCCAGCTGTTCCAGTGGGACTCCCAGGTAGTTTGTCGAATGCGTGTTGCACTGTATTTAGGTGTTGGTAAAGTAGGGCATGTGGAGATGATGTTGGTGTTTTAGGATGGAAAATTGCAGTGGTGGTCTTTACTTACTGATTTTCTTTTTGTTTTGTTTAGTATGTTATTAACTTTTTTTAAAGTGCCTGATAAGAATTATATCTCTGTATTTCCAGTTGCCCATAAACATTTTTTTAAACACATTTTTTGTGTGTGCGGCTATGTGGTCTTGTGGTATGACACTCGCTTTCGGAAGGTCCTGGGTTTGCGCCTCGCTCGGCGCATAGTTGAGTCCTTGGAAAAGACTCTTTACTCACATTCTCTGTCGGGAGGGGGGGGGGGGATTGTATTATCGCCTACAGACGTCATGTTTCGTTCTTTATGTTACATGTTGCTATTGATCAGGGACCCCGTTTGTAAAGCGCTTTGTGCACATTTAGTGGATATTGCTCTATATAAAAACTCATTAAAAAAAAAAAATATTATTCCTCCCCATCCAGCTGGTGCTGTTGCCTGTGTCTACGGGGCCAAAGCCATTGTGCGTGGCTTAGTCGCCAATCTCAGCCCTGCCGCTGACGTCATCGCCTTGTCCAAGATTGAAATCAAGATGGACGACGTTCCGGAAGGCCGCAGCATGACTTTCAAGTGGAGGGGCAAGCCTCTCTTCGTCAGGCACAGGACTGACGAGGAAATCGAGAAGGAAGCTGCTGTTGATATTTCAACGTTACGAGACCCTCAGACCGACGCTGACAGAGTACAGGATCCCAAGTTCTTGGTCATCGTTGGGGTCTGTACCCATTTAGGTGAGTTGTTGTCCTTCAGACTTCAGAGCCATTAGGCCAATGGAGCTGGAGTTTATCCTGGTTTCTTTTGCGTGAAATGGACAAAAGCAAATGATTGCTACCTTTTGGATAGGACGCTAATCTATCGCAAAGTACTTTCCACCAGATCTTATAGACCCTGGACAGGGGGGGGGGGGGGATACGAAAAAAAACCTCGACTGCACCCGGGATCGATCTCGGTCCCTTTGCGTGTGAAGCAAGTGCTCTACCAACTGAGCTATCGGGACTCCCTAGGTGAGTTGTGTAGTATCATTTAGTTTAATTCGTGGTTCTAAAAGTAAAATCTCTTTTTTTTGTTTCATATTTAATAAGAAATTTAAAGTAAGTAGGTAGATAAGGGGAAACTTTTGTTGTTTTCTCCATTTTAAAAAAAGTATTTCTCAACGGGACAGATGTCAGTGAATTTTGATTTTTATCTAATTTTCAAGTGCTAAACAAGTCGGTCGTTGAGAAATGTCGTGTGTATTTATGTATATTTATTTTTATCACTTTCAAAGGAAAAAAAGATAAAAAATTTGGAAGTCTCTACTGCAACAGAAACTATTGTCACATTTTCTTTATTATGAAAGGGACGTTATCCCGTTACTTTAATTTGAATGATTTATTTCACAAACCCGAATTCAAAGCAGGTCATAAATTCATTCAGGCTCAGCAACCTGCCTGATTTGGCTGTAATACTAAACACCTTTACATTATCAATGTTCCAACATCCTTGTGCACCCTCTAGCACATCATCTGGTAACAGCTCTTTAAAATTCAAATAAATTGAGTTTAGTTTGGTAGAATATTGTCGTAATTATAAACCAAATTTAATATATCTTTGGATGGCATTTTTTAAAATGAACCTTTTTTCTGGTCCCTTGTCATTAAAATGAGCGAGTAGATATTGCATTACAAGTTTAACTGAATGGACTTACTGACTTACTGTGTTTCCAAACAATCAATTTTATTTATATTTGTTCATCTTTCACTTCTGCCACAGGTTGCGTGCCAATTGCTGATGCTGGAGATTTTGGAGGCTATTACTGTCCCTGCCACGGCTCTCACTACGACGGATCAGGCAGAATTCGTAAAGGACCCGCCCCTCTTAACTTGGAAGTCCCATACTACGAGATGAATGATGGTCTTTTAGTAGTCGGGTGATGGGTTGTTTGTTTTGGTTTTTTTAAAAAATTGTAGTGAGGCTGATATTGTGATAAGAGTTACATGATGATGAATGGATGTGGTAAGAGATAGTTTGGAAGGGGGGGGGGGTGAGGAAGAGAGAAAGGGTTAGGTGTCGTTGACCTTTAAATTTTTATCCGATTTTCTCGAATAAACAAGTAGGTAGTTTAGAAATGCAGTGTATTTTTGTAATTGCTGCCTTGCATGCCAACCGGCTTAATTGGCAGCTCCGTATTTATTTATTATAGATAATATGTAGGGTTGTGTTAGAATCTGGATCTGTATGAAGCACTGAATTGGATTGGAGGAGGAATGCAGTTTAAATTATGATATCAGAATGGACAAATAAATGTGGGGTTTTTCTGCCATTGAAAACAACTGTATCTATTTGTGTTGTATTTTTCTGTAATAAAATTTATTATGACTTTTAATTTTTATTCAACATTGTTCAGTATAATTTGGATTAGGGGTGGGTGGGGGGCCTTGAACTTCGCTTGCGGTTTGGGGATGTCAACTCATGTTTAGCGGGTGGTTGGATGGGAGCATCACCCTTGAATCATATACCTATGATGTTCGCATGGGTGTACGATCCGATAGTGATGTCGTTTCTTCTTCTCTTTACTAGCCTATCCTGCTTCTTTGGTTTGTGATTGTATTTTTGACAGGGGATATTTTTTTTCTGTAAATCTTCTGCCTGTTTGTTCTTGGTTATTTATAATTTAGCTTATGATATCTTTAGGTTATGATTTTGATTTACATTTGTACTATTTTTGTTAGATTGCTTTTTTTGTTTCAGCTGTCTCTCATATAACCTCAATTGTGTTGGAAGAGACCTAAAGCAACAAACAAACAAAAAAAACAACTCATGTTTTCTTCTCTCTAACCCATGCATTTATTTTACCTTTCTATGTTCGCCTCTTTCTTTGTTATGGAATGACTCATTCTTCTTCAATAAATGAAGGGTACATACACGTCACTGATATTGATATGAACCCTGGTATCACTGAACACATTGAAAAATTGTGAAGTATATGGATATTAAATTGGCTGTGTGGTTTTACACTCGCCTTTGGATCAGAAGGTCTGGAGTTCGAGTCCCACTCTGAGCTGCGCACAGTTGAGCCCTTTGAAAATCACATTCTCTCACCTTATTCATGTGTAAAATGAGTATCTGGCCATTAACAGTGTTGTCTTAATAATGTTGTAATATTGCCTAACAGGCGTGTCTCGTCCAATGTGTTAGTGTTGCTATTTGCTAGGGACCCCTTGTAAAGCACACATTTCTGGGTGGGGTTCCTGATCTCCCATAGTGGGGACTTACTGTGTCTTCTATTCCCTGTATCTGTCTATCCTATTTTCTTCCTTTTTACTGGCGCTGATATAACCTAAATCTGTTGTCTGCGTCGTAAAACCCTTAAAAACAAAGCACACATTTAGTGGATATAGCGCTATATAAATGCTCAAGTAAATTGTCCCATTGGGCAACCTTTGTTGTGTTATGTTAGCACATATGATCACTAATCAGGAAGTCTGAGGTTCAATCCCTTGTCGAGAGGCAGACTGATTTTTTTCTTTCTTGCTTTGTCTGGACTATTTCATACACACTTTATGAGTTCTGATTGTCTGTAGTAAATCTTTGAACGTCTCAATGTAGCTCAGAGAGTAGGTTTTTAATTCAGAAAAGCGAGTGGAGCAGGCACTTATGTTGGGATCGTGGATAGCTCATACGGTAGAGTCACGCTCTCACCGGAGTTGTCGTACCAGTAAGGTCGCGGGTTCAAACCCCCATCACCGCCGCGAAAATTTTTTATTCTCTATTGTCTTCCGGCACTTTCCTACTCACTACATCTCAGAGAGTAGGTTGTACCATAAGTGGGATATATTTTAGAAAAAAATGAGTTAAAGACGACTTAGCATTAGATATAGGACTTCATATTTTGTGTCCCACTATGGGAGGTCAGGAACCTCACCCAGAAGAATGGAATTTGTAATTGTACATACCACAATCACCATGGACAGGCTATTTAGTTGCCCTCCAAGACTTGTAAGCTTTTGAGTGACTAGGTTGGACAGCACGAGAGCTGACATGGCGGCTCCATATTCTGTTCTACGTTATTTCACCATACTAAAAATTCTCTCATTCAATGTTTGATGAATGTCGGCAATCCCCAACATTATTGTGCGGCTATGTGGTCTTGTCTAAAGCTAAGACTTTTCAACTCAAATGTGAAGTCTGTCCTACTGTATGGATGTGAAACTTGGAACGCATCACAGGCATGTACAGTGGAACCTCCCGATTACGACACCTCCGAATAACGACATTGACCCGTGGTCCCGATTTTTTTCTATTTAAGATCAGTAAAAATAACCTCCAAATAACGACGCACTTTTTGATAAAACCTCCGAATAACGACATCATTTTGACGATTTTCGGCAGTTTTCGTAGATATCTGATACTAAAAATACCGAGTATGAGTACTCAAAAGTTTATAAAAACGATTCCTGCTTGAACCAATGAGAACGCAGCTTTTTTTCTTGGCTGATATGCATTAATAAAAACCAAGGTATAATGTAAGTGTAAGCAAGTAAACACAAAATCTTGGAAAATGTGATATTATGTGGTGATAGAAGTAGTAGTAGTTGTAGTAGAAGTAGTAGTAATAATAATAATAATAATAATAATAGTAGTAGTAGTAGTAGAAGTAGTAGTAATAATAATAATAATAATAGTAGTAGTAGTAGTAGCAGTAGTAGTGTTTTTGTGGGAGGAGGAGGAGGAATTTTGTTTGTTTTAAAGGGTTTTACAGCGCCTGTGACACATCTATGTCATATCAGCGCCAGTAAAAAGGAAGAAAAGTGGATAGTAAAAAACATTCGATATTTACAATTGAAATGACATAAGAAAAAGTAAGACAAAGGGGAATGGTTTAAATAGGGAACCGATGTAGATTCCAGGAGCACACTATCAGTGTACTCAGTTCAGATCACCTAAAAGTCTCATCCAGACACACGCACAAGAACCCTCTAAGAGGAATACACTACAATGTTTTGTTTGTTTTGTCAATGTTAATAAAACCTGGTCCCGCTGGCCTTACCACGCCCACTTTGTCCCCCATCTTGGAAACCTCTAAATAACGACACCTCCGGATAACGACATAAAAACTCGGTCCCATGGCATGTCGTTATCGGGAGGTTCCACTGTATAAGGAGGGTACAGATTTTCCTAAACAGGTGCATGCGTAAGCTACTCAGAATAAAATGGATGGATAGAATAAAAAATGAAGAAGTATGGAAAAGAACACAGCAGAAACCAGTGGGAGAGGAAATAGGAAGAAGACGATGGAGGTGGATTGGACACACGCTTAGAAAGAATGACTCAACAATCACAAAGAAAGTATTGGACTGGAACCCTCAGGGCAGAAGATCAAGGGGAAGGCCACGAGGAACATGGAGAAGAATTAAAGAAGCTGATATACAGAGAAGTGGTAAGACCTGGAATGAGATAAAAAAAGTTAGCTCAGGATAGAGAAGGATGGAAACTGTTTGTCTGTGGCCTATACCCTGACCCAGGGTGAAAAAGGCAATGATGATGATGATGATGATAGAGAAGGATGGAAACTGTTTGTCTGTGGCCTATAACCTGACCCAGGGTGAAAAAGGCAATGATGATGATGATGATGATGATAGAGAAGGATGGAAACTGTTTGTCTGTGGCCTATACCCTGACCCAGGGTGAAAAGGGCAATGATGATGATGACGATGATGATAGAGAAGGATGGAAACTGTTTGTCTGTGGCCTATACCCTGACCCAGGGTGAAAAAGGCAATGATGATGATAGAGAAGGATGGAAACTGTTTGTCTGTGGCCTATACCCTGACCCAGGGTGAAACGGCAATAATGATGGTGATAGAGAAGGATGGAAACTGTTTGTCTGTGGCCTATACCCTGACCCAGGGTGAAAAAGGCAATGATGATGATGATAGAGAAGGATGGAAACTGTTTGTCTGTGGCCTATACCCTGACCCAGGGTGAAAAAGGCAATGATGATGATGATGATAGAGAAGGATGGAAACTGTCTGTGGCCTATACCCTGACCCAGGGTGAAACAGGCAATGATGATGATGATAGAGAAGGATGGAAACTGTTTGTCTGTGGCCTATACCCTGACCCAGGGTGAAAAAGGCAATGATGATGATAGAGAAGGATGGAAACTGTTTGTCTGTGGCCTATACCCTGACCCAGGGTGAAAAAGGCAATGATGATGATGATGATAGAGAAGCATGGAAACTGTCTGTGGCCTATACCCTGACCCAGGGTGAAACAGGCAATAATGATGATGATAGAGAAGGATGGAAACTGTTTGTCTGTGGCCTATACCTGACCCAGGGTGAAAAAGGCAATGATGATGATGATAGAGTAGGATGGAAACTGTTTGTCTGTGGCATACCTGACCCAGGGTGAAAAAGGAAATGATGATGATGACGATAGAGAAGGATGGAAACTGTTTGTCTGTGGCCTATACCCTGACCAGGGTGAAAAAGGCAATGATGATGATGATGATAGAGAAGGATGGAAACTGTTTGTCTGTGGCCTATACCCTGACCCAGGGTGAAAAAGGCAATGATGATGATAGAGAAGGATGGAAACTGTTTGTCTGTGGCCTATACCCTGACCCAGGGTGAAAAAGGCAATGATGATGATGATGATAGAGAAGCATGGAAACTGTCTGTGGCCTATACCCTGACCCAGGGTGAAAAAGGCAATGATGATGATGATAGAGAAGCATGGAAACTGTTTGTCTGTGGCCTATACCCTGACCCAGGGTGAAAAAGGCAATGATGATGATGATGATAGAGAAGGATGGAAACTGTTTGTCTGTGGCCTATACCCTGACCCAGGGTGAAAAAGGCAATGATAATGATGATAGAGAAGGATGGAAACTGTTTGTCTGTGGCCTATACCCTGACCCAGGGTGAAAAAGACAATGATGATGATAGAGAAGGATGGAAACTGTTTGTCTGTGGCCTATACCCTGACCCAGGGTGAAACAGGCAATAATGATGATGATAGAGAAGGATGGAAACTGTTTGTCTGTGGCCTATACCCTGACCCAGGGTGAAAAAGGCAATGATGATGATGATAGAGAAGGATGGAAACTGTTTGTCTGTGGCCTATACCCTGACCCAGGGTGAAAAAGGCAATGATGATGATGATGATAGAGAAGGATGGAAACTGTTTGTCTGTGGCCTATACCCTGACCCAGGGTGAAAAAGGCAATGATGATGATAGAGAAGGATGGAAACTGTTTGTCTGTGGCCTATACCCTAACCCAGGGTGAAAAAGGCAATGATGATGGTGATGATAGAGAAGCATGGAAACTGTCTGTGGCCTATACCCTGACCCAGGGTGAAAAAGGCAATGATGATGGTGATAGAGAAGCATGGAAACTGTTTGTCTGTGGCCTATACCCTGACCCAGGGTGAAACAGGCAATGATGATGATGATAGAGAAGGATGGAAACTGTTTGTCTGTGGGCTATACCCTGACCCAGGGTGAAAAAGGCAATGATGATGATGATAGAGAAGCATGGAAACTGTTTGTCTGTGGCCTATACCCTGACCCAGGGCGAAAAAGGCAATGATGATGATGTGGTCTTGTATGACACTCGCTTTCAGATCGGAAGGTCCTGGGTCTGATCTTCGCTCTGCGCATAGTTATGCCTTGGAAAAGACTTTACTCACATTCTCTCACTGTACTCGGGTGTAAAATAAGTTCCTGGCCGTTAACAGCGTTGTCTCTGTCAGAAAAAATTGTAATATCGTCTGTGTTGCTTTTGGCTAGGGACCCTGTGTAAAGCGCTTTGAGCACGTTAAGTGGATATTGTGCTACATAAAAGCTCAACATTACCCTGGCTAAAGTGACATTTTTCCTTCCCCTTTCTTATTATTATTATTTTGGCAGAAAAAGAATGAAAATTGGGAATGATTCCACAGACAAAAAAAATCAGAAGGGTTGGCAGAAATGGAAATATGGGATCGGGATATTGCAGATGTGTACTTATCTGCTGGTCTGATAACCCAAACTGTTAAGGGTTCATTGTTGTCATGGAAATACTCTCAAACCAATGCAAAATGTCTATTACAACGAAGTTCAATCAGGCCCATAATTGAATTGGGTTATCAGACCTGCAAATATGTGCACACATAATATTACTGATACGGCTAAACCAATCTACCCATTTCATCAGCACAAGTAAAAACGAAACGAAATACGTACAACATGAAAATAAAATTTATTCTCGCACTCTAATTTCACAACAGACATCGTTCAAACCAACCTGGTTATTATTCCATCCATTCTGACAACCAATCCAAGTCCTCAACCACTTTTAAAAACATGAATACGATTTTTCCCGTGATGATGATACCCAAAATGATGATTCGTGAAAAAAAATGAATGATGATAAGAATTTAGAACACAACGACTTTCAAAATTTGTCGACCAAAGCCAGTATTCTGTCTTGCTCTGCCTCCCTCAGCACAGGGTCCTTTGCATCCCCAATATTGCCGGCATATTCTGTGGATAAAAGTGATTATTATTAAATTACAGTAATAAATAAGGGATAAAAATATGACCCATTGTTTCAAACAGCACGATTACTTTTACTATGTCCGGATATACCAAATGCCAAACATTGCCGTACTCTTGGAAAAAACATGTATCTAAAAATTTGGCCAGAAAACTCGTGCTTTAAATATTGATCGATTTAAATGACTCTCATCTTAGCAAAAACTTCAAACCCAGGACTTTGCCGAAGGTTTTCGTCACTCACAATTCATTTCAAAACATTTCATCCGTGCTGCAGAGTCCATTTTTGTTTGAACATTCCCACATTTACAAATGACCATCAACAGTATATTCCAACAATGCTTAGAAAGACACCGATTTCAATACCATTGAATCATTCTGCTGTCGATTTTCTACCACTTAACTTTTTATTGATATATTGAAGAAAACAGAACTATCATAGTGATAGCTCTTCCTTAAAAAAAAACAAGCTTTAAAAAATTGCAATATACACCAAACGTGCCCAAAGCCCTCTATTATGTGACACTATGTCTGTAAGGCACAATTATGACATTTTTCGACAAAGAAACACTTACTAAACACGTACTCATTTCACACCCGCAAAAGGTGAGAGAATGTGAGCAAATTGCCTTTTCCAAGGATTTATCTTATCTTGGGAAATCTAAAACTGCAGACAGCAGAGAACTCAAATTTCTACCATAAAAAATGAAAAAAAAATAAAAATATTCACCCTTCTTAGATTGTAATTCCTTTTCATTTGCTTTTGTGCAAACTTGCAGGAATATTTACACAGGCAACTATCCAGATCCAGACCATAACGTTACATATTATTTAATACATATATATAAAAGTTAACGTATAAATTTATTTTGGCTACGAAATGCACAGATAATTTCTTACCCCTCATAATTCCACGAATGACTTTGATGGAACCGCCACGCATGTTCAGGATTTGCATAACCCGATTTCGAATCTGTAAGGTAAAAAATATAAATATCAAATTATGAATAATTTCTATACTATACCATAACCTGTAAGAATAATAAAAAACGTGAAATTGAATGTAAGCCACTACCACATTATCTCATTCTCTGTAGTGTTTCATTCATCCTGTATTAATAAAGAGAAACCCAAAACCTCCATTTTATCTGTTTTCGTATATTAAATTGAAGCTTGCATTCAATTTCACATTGTTATTTATTTCTTTGAGCTTCGAGCAGCAACATATACATTATGTAAGAAGAAGAGGAAGAAAAATGATGATAAGGAAGGTCAATGACATTGTCAACAAAGTGATTTTCTTTTCATAGATATTTATATGATTTGGATAATAAAGTTAAAAAAAAACATTTCTTTCTTTGAAATTGTGGCTGGTTTTTTTTCCCAATAAATACATATTATAAAGAAATCAAGTGAATTTGAAGTTATGAAATGAATGGATAATTTTAAACTTACAGAAGAAGCACCGCTAGCACAGGCTTCCAACATAATGTAGTCAATCAGTTGTAAAGTAAACAGCCCTGCGTCAAGACGTCGAAGGTAGAACTCGTCTTCAAGGTCATCATCTAAATCTTCCCCTCGCTGTCGTCGTCTCTGAAACAAACAAACAAAAAAATGAATAAATAAAAACAATAACGATTAAGATATCATTTTAAAAGTTAATATGGTGACAGTTTAAAGTCACATCTGCCTTGAATTTGTTTCTTCTTTAAATAAAATATTTTTTTAATGACATCGGAATCCATTGCCTGTCAAGTGCAACATGTCTTCCTTTTCATTTCTCAATCATAGTATTTAGATGAGGAATCTGTGAAACCTGTGCAAAGAAAATAAATAAATTTATAAATTTAGAATATAAAGATCGGTGCAGGGGATTGCATGAAAATGAGGAATAAGAGGATAATACTGTAGTCGAATTTTATATTGTTTCCAAAGGGATAGACAGATCAGCAGATTATTTTTTTAAAAATAAAATATATATATATATATATAAACAAAACTTTGTCGTCTTACTTTGACAGCCATTTTGGAAAAAAAAAAGAAAGAAATTTTGCTCACCGATTTCTCCCGCTCTATTTCATCATCACAATTCCTGACTTTGTCCAAATATTTAAAATGCAGCTCAAGCAATCGTTCCACCTGAGTAGGAAGGTTAATAAATGGATTATAAAACAATGAAGCAATTCAAAACAGAAACTACAGATTCTATGAGCTAAGTCATCCTGACATTAAATAAATAAGCAATCGTCTGATTAGAATAAGGGTGCCTGAATATTTATCTCTTGACATCAATATATTATACAGATACCAATCCTGATAAGGTTTCAGTCAAGATTTTTAGCATTTCTTTGTGACCATACTTCAGCTGACAATTATTAATTGGAAAAACATTAAAACTAAAAATATCCTTATATTAAATTGCAATGTGTACATATTATATATCTGTAAAGCGCTTTGAGATATTTAGTTCATTATTATTATTATTACTATTATTATTCTTATTGTTTAAGGTTCAGGGCACAATTTCAAAGGACCCACAATTATATTTCAAAATTCAGAAGTCGTTCATGTCCAGCAAAATACATTTCGATCTTTCTTTTTTAAACTTCCATGATTTTAATAAAAGTGGATAAAAAATTTGATGCATAAAAGTAAATCAAAATTACCATCTACATAATGAATTCAAAATCAGATGTTGTGAGAAAATTGGGCTTACCTTTTCATGGTCGTTTTCTGTGAATTTCAACAGCAACCTCTGTCTGGGCATGCCCTGGCTGTTGCGTAACAGTGATGCGATGATGGAACACACGTGCTCTGAAAAATTGCAAATCAAAAAAAATTGAGCAGTTATATTGCATAATATACAATAACATGCTTAAAGCACTTTACAAGGGGGCCTTTTAACATTAAGGATGACACAGCGATATTACAATTTTTTAACGGCCAGGTACTCATAATACACCTGAGTACGGTGAGAGAATGTGAGTAAAGAGCCTTTACCAAGAACTCAACCATGTGCTGCTCAGAGAGGGACTCGAACCCTGGACCTTCTGATCACCTTCTGAGAGTGTCATACCAATAGCCCATATTGCCGCACAAGTTATTCATTGACATAGTAAAAAAAAAATCTGAGTAATTTTTGAATCCTAATCGTTTATCAGTGATAATATAGAAAGCAGTATTCCTGGCATTTATTATGACAGCCTACAAACCCTTTCCAACTGGATTATTCCAAAACCATTTGTTTATGATTTTAAATATTTGAAAGGACATTCAACCCTTTATATGTGCGGCTATGTGGTCTAATGATATGACACTCATCTTCGTACTAAAGTCACAATAAGATCTTGACAGCCTCAAAACTCTTGCCCAGTACCGTGACCAATGAAAACGATTAACAACATGGATGGAGAGAGCAGATATACTCATGGACTATGACTGAATCACACAATTCTCAGCAAGCGTCATACAGACTGTAAGGCTTACTACTACTACTACTACTACTTTGGATCGTAATGTCCTGGGTTTGAAACCCGTTCTTGTAGAGCTTGTGTGGTAGGATAATGAATGACCAGAGTGTTGTTTGTTTTGGACTTTATATTCTTTATAGATTAGCTTAGTTATTGACCTTCCCATAGTGGGCAGGGAGGCACTTACTGTGTCTTCTATCCCCCTATATCTGTTTTCCAACATGCTTTCTGCATTTGTCTTGGAATGAGATTACTTAGTTTTTGTCCTGGTCCTGACCAGACACTCTAGCTGGGAGCAAAACAGTCAAATGTATAGCTAGAGGTTTGGAAGAGGAAATTTTTTGTTTTCCTAAATGTGTTGCAAGCGTCGTAAAACCCTTAAAAATATACAAATTGGATATTGAGGTATCTGGGCTGATTACTAACCTTCAAGCTCATCAGAAGTGGGCCCCGTCTTAGACTCTTTCGGAGTCTTCATGAATAACGGGAAGACACTCCTGAGACCCAAGATTTCAACAAACTTCTGACAGTTGTCTTGTCCATCTGCCCCAGTCATGGCGTGGTTCAGAACCTTGATAGCTGTGTTACGTGATAATTTTTTCTCTCTGATATAAATAAAATATGAAAGGAAAAATGAAAGTGTATAACCCAACAAGAAATCTTTTAAGAAAAATATGCTTAAAAGCCCAACATCTCACAAGAGCTTACTATGGATAAAAATAGAAAAGTTAAGAACTCGGATAGCAGTGTTACAGGATCTTTTTCTCTCTCTGAAATAAATTAAATATGAAAGGAAAAATGATAGTGTACAGCCAAACAAGAAACAAGTGCGCTGCTAACTGAGCTATTATCAGAATCCGCAGGGGTTTTAAAACAGGTCAAAATAAATCATAAATAAAATGCAAATTTATACAAAGAGGTGACAACTGACGATGAAGAGAGGTTGATTCATCTGTCGAATGAAAAACCCTTCCTTCTCCATATCAATTGCACCCGGCATTTCTATTGTGGTAAGAAGTTGTAATCGTATAATTTTCATAAAAACAATAAATCGATAGATAGTATGAAGTTGACTTCACTCAGGTCTTTGTTTTTGCTTTTTGCCACCCGTGTTTATGAGTAATTCTCCCTAAACCGTATTAACCAGACTATAAACATCCAAGGTTACACATAATTTTGTGTGTGTGTTGGTCCGTTAAACTTCCGGATGGCAATGTGAGCTCCTTAGCCAAGCGCATACTATCTATGGAGTCAGAGTGATCAATATCAGGCATTATCAATACCTCAACATTAAATTCATAAGCTGAAGACCCTCTCCTCTCAAGAACCTCGATCTGTTGGCTGAGAATGCCAGGGCTGAGCACATACAATTGAAAAGATTCTCCATGAGTTCCATCTCATCTTTGGTATTTGGATCGTGTTTCTTGAAGCTCTGGATAGAAGAGTAAAAATATATCATAAAATAATCAATACTTCAAACACAGTGGAGATACAAGGCTACTCTTTACAATAAATTATATCATAGGTCAAATAAAACACAATAAATGTGTTCCTTTTTAACGGCGTATGAGCAAAAATATCAATCATAAACCCCACGTCAGACAAGTTAAAGGGACTGAAGGCGAGTTATTTATGTGAGGTTGATTGTAAGCTTTAAGGGATGGTGCAGACTGCAGAAAGATGCCAAGAATGTAATTTTGAAATATTTTTTTTTTATTAATAGGAACTAAAATTTTTTAAACTTGTTAACTGAATAAGATCTTTTTCTAAATAAGTCTTTTTTAAAAAAAAATTGAATTGAATGGAAACAAAGGAATATTAAAGAAAAAAATCGGAACATTAGGAGACAAAGTTTGTTGAAGAGGAGGAGCGTTTTTAACCAGTTAACTCCTGCACGCTGGAAAAACTGGTCTTTAAAGATTTGGCCAGAAAACTCGTCCTTCAAAAATTGATTGATTTAAATTACATTCATCATGGCAAAAAATCTCAAACCTGGGACTTTGGCCATATTTTGGGCAGATCCGAGGTATTGCCAGGGCTATTTAATTATGAACATTCTACGTTTACATTTGCTTCTTTGTTATAAAATTCACAAGATCTCATGTCAATTATAAAGATTTACAATATTATGTCACATCCTCGAAGAAAACAAAAAGTAGAGACTGACAAAGGGGACCGAAAAATTATGATAAACTTAATCAAATCCAAACTTACAGCGAGTTGCTGAAGAAGAATATCAATTCCATCAGACTCTCCCAGTAACTGTCTGTTTTCTGTCGAGAATAATCAAAATTAATTTTATTCAATACTGTTGTTTCTGGTCCAAGTGTCAATAAGAATATCAACATTTTTTTTTCTGGAAAATTACATTGCCTTTAAAATGGGGCTAAAATTAACTTTATTAAAAAAAAAAAAAAATAAATAAATACAAAAATTAAAAAACAACAAATTAATAAATAAATTTTAAAAAAAACAAACAAAAAATAATACGCCAAAGTGAAACAACATGATGTATCATCATCACCCCCCCCCCCCCCCCTTCCCATTTAAATAAAGTCACACTCAAGAGGTATAACTTGTTCAAAAAGAGGTTCTTTTGATGAAAACATTTATGTCCAAATCAATTCTCATTATGTCCTATGTATTTTTACAGATTATTTTATCGTATCCTGACACCTGTCTTTAAAAGTACAACAATGAGTAGCACAACTATATATATAAGCGTGTAAATGTATAACAAAGCAAGAACAACAAAAAGAAAAAACATGAGTAAAAAGATGATGCTGCTGATGATGAGAGGGATGAGAAGAAGAAGAAAAAGAAGAAGAAGAAGAAGAAGAAGAAGAAGAAGAAGAAGAAGAAGAAGAAGAAGAAGAAGAAGAAGAAGAAGAAGAAGAAGAAGAAGAAGGACAAAGTGCTTCGTTTTAAAATTTACCTTCTGTGTTTTGTAAAAGTATTGCTAAAATTTCACTGCTGTACAATTTGTTTTGATCAAATGGACCTTTCATCTGTTGAAATACAGAAGGAATTAATTAGTCTCACAATTAACGAGAAAAAAAAAACAACAAACAAAATGTATGGCAACTCTACAAAGAGCTATAACACGACATCCAAACTCATGCTACCATCATGCCCCACCCACAATGGTAGTATGCTTGGACTATGTTAAAATATAATTTGAGATTGAGATTGCTAAACATTAAGATTCATCAGGACAGTTAGCAGCAGCTTCTAATGCTTCTCACACCACTATGTTATGACAATCGACCCAATCAGCAAATTCTTCACCGCATTCGTGCACCGTCGCAAACCCGCCCGGAAGCTTTTTTCACAACACACCGTTCAACTAGTTGGTTACTCTGGTATAGCAATACCATAAACAGACTTCTTTTTTTTCTCTTTCTGACGTTAGAGACTGGAATCCTGCAATTGGTTCAATGACTAACTATCAATTAACAACTTATGTAACATCTTAATTAAGGGGGGGGGGGGGGGGGTGAAAGAGGGAGTGGGGAGTGACCGAGTGGTTAAGGCATTGCACTGTGACCCAGAAGGTCCCATGTTTAACCCCCTATTTGCTCACTCGGGCAACATGGGTGATTCCTGTTGATATCAGACACCTTGTTTGATGAGTTATCTATATTCCTTCATGGAATGCATAGGCGACAATATATTTATTATGATGTCATGGCAGAAGGGCATGATTTAAAAAAATAAATTTTTATCACCTTAATAACTTACATCATGAAAAATTACAATTCTTACCCGTAACCTTTTAAGAAGCCAAACCATAAGACCTTGCTGTGCTGCTTCGACACACATTTCAGGTTTGAAGTCTGACATGTTTTCTATGATTGCTGAAGAAATTTTTTTTTATTGAAATTAGATAGAATTAAGGAGAAGAAAGGACAAATCTTATGGAACGAAAATTGAATTATACTTTTGAAACCAGGCGTTTTACAGGAATAAAAGTTATCATAAATAGTCATCCTCTGCAAAATTGTTTTCCTCAAAGTTTTTGCTAGAAATTATTAATTTCGGAAATAAGACTCTATGCAACTACCTTAAAAGAATCTTTCACGTTTATATCAAAGTAAAGTTGATTCTAAATACACTTCACGTTTATGATATCTAAGTAAAGTTTGTTCATACAACTCTTTATTTTGTGATTTATACAATTCATTTAGTTCGAAGGTTTATTTTAGCATTGCCAATAGTAACTATATAACATTGAATTATTCAAATTAACAATATGAATAGATAAATCAAATACTGTAGATACACATCATATATACTGATATAATTTATCACATTATAAGTGGTAAAAAAAATGAAATTAAATTTTTAAAAATAATAATAATTTTAAAAAATTGAATTGAATTTATGATCTATATTGTCATCTATAATGCCCCCCCCCCCCCCCCTGCTTTCACCTCAACAAACTTACCTAGTGTGTTATGAACCCCTTCAAACTCGTCCTTGACACTCTCGTCAAGTCTGTCGAGATTATTGACGAGCACAGCAACAATTTGGCCCTCCATCTGACAGAGGAAAAAGTAAAAAAGAAGAAAAAAATAAAAATGGAGCTTCTAAAACGAGGAAGATTATTCCAAGAGAAGACTGGAATAACTCAGGCACCAGCCGCAATGCAGCGCAGCAAATTGAACTTGGTACCGTTCAGATACGAAGCAAAGACTGTACCGCTAAGCCACGCTACCCCCTTTATCATATAGAAGAAAAAAAATAACAGACCACACCCTAAAAAACAGTATCCAGCAACTTTTCTCAAATTTCAAACATCATAAGCTGTAAAAAATATTTAGAAGTGAAATTAAGCTTTGATATTTCAAGATGTACAAAAAGGGTTGATTTAACCATTTATGACAAGAACTCATTTTTGATCAAAATTGGCCTTCTAACTAAACTTTGCAATATCTCAGTTTCAACTTTTTCAACATCCGACTGATTATGTAATTCACTGTAACAAATGAAAGATTGACATTTATTCTTTTTGGACAATAAAGATTATATTATATTATTATTATTATTATTATTATCATTTAGCCATAAAAAAGGACATTTCTGGTAAATGGAAGCAATAATAATAATATGGACCACACTTACCAAAGCATCAACCAGAATGGTGGCAGTGTCTTCATTTTCATTCAGAATGTCAGGATCTGTCAGTTCTTGTATCAAATCTATTACTGCAATACTGATATCTAAAGCAAAGATGATAAAAAAACATATTTGAATCCATTTGACATCGAAAACCAATCGATATAAAGTAAAAAATAAACAAAAGACATGTACAAAAATTATAGAGTAGAAGGATAATGAAAAATAGTCGTCATCCCAAATTATAAATCTATGGCATTGTTATTGGTAAGCGTCAAACAAATTTAGTGCCACAAAGCAAACCAAAATTATTTTTTTTAAATGAAAAAATATAAACACTTTCAAACAATAAGTTTTGATTTCAAAAAAGCAAAATTGCTATGATGTGGAGGAAGTCAATTGAACTTGAAACTGTAAAAAAATTTTTTTTTAATTTTAAGGCTTAATTTTTTAAATATTTGAAAAAAAAAAAGGAGATGGACAAAAAATTACAATCAATAAGAATTGATGCAATTAGAAAAATATGTATGATTGTGACTTGTGAGACATGATGCCTGTTAGGCGATATCACAGTTCTTTCCAAAAGAGACAACGCTGTTAACAGCCAGATACTCATTTTACAACTCAGGGGTGTCAGAGTGAAATTGTTGCAACCCCTGAACTTTTTCGAAATTCATACAAAGACACGTGAAAGCATGACGAGCCATTCACACCATACGACAAACCCATGGGAAAGAGTGAATAATGTGGAATATTCTAAAGGAACACTTCATTACTTTGATTCAAGTATATGGTTTGACACTTACGTGAAAGGTGAGAATTTTTGGAGAGATAGGTAGTGGTGTCTGATGGCTGAGACAAGTGGTAGTTGATGGCTGAGACAGGTGGTTGTTGATTGTTGAGGCAAGTGGTAGTTGATGGCTAAGGCAAGTGGTAGTTGATTGTTGAGGCAGGTGGTAGTTGATTGTTGAGGCAAGTGGTTGTTGATTGTTGAGGCAGGTGGTAGTTGATTGTTCAGGCAGGTGGTAGTTGATGGCTAAGGCAGGTGGTAGTTGATTGTTGAGGCAAGTGGTAGTTGATTGTTGAGGCAAGTGGTAGTTGATTGTTGAGGCAGGTGGTTGTTGATGGCTAAGGCAGGTGGTAGTTGATTGTTGAGGCAGGTGGTAGTTGATTGTTGAGGCAGGTGGTAGTTGATGGCTAAGGCAGGTGGTAGTTGATTGTTGAGGCAAGTGGTAGTTGATTGTTGAGGCAGGTGGTTGTTGATGGCTAAGGCAGGTGGTAGTTGATTGTTGAGGCAGGTGGTAGTTGATTGTTGAGGCAGGTGGTAGTTGATTGTTGAGGCAGGTGGTAGTTGATTGTTGAGGCAGGTGGTAGTTGATTGTTGAGGCAGGTGGTAGTTGATGGCTAAGGCAGGTGGTAGTTGATTGTTGAGGCAGGTGGTAGTTGATGGCTAAGGCAGGTGGTAGTTGATTGTTGAGGCAGGTGGTAGTTGATGGCTAAGGCAGGTGGTAGTAACTGAGGCAGTTAATGGGATGGTAGCAACTAAAGTTGTTGAAAGGAGAGGGGCTGTAGCAACTGATGCAGTTGAAAGATGAGGAGGTGTAACAACTGCTATAGTTGAAAATGGAAAGAGGGTGGTAGCAACTGATGCAGTTGATGTGGAGGGTAATAACAAAGTAATAGATGCAGTTCAAAGGGTGGTATCAATAACAAAAATGATGCAGCTGATTTGGGGGTGGTAATAACAAAATAACTGATGCTGTTGATGGGGAGGTGGTAATAACAAAATAACTGATGCTGTTGATAGGAAGGTGGTAATAACATAATAACTGATGTTGACGGGGAGGTGGCAATAACAAAATAACTGATGCTATTGATGGGGAGGTGGTAATAACAAAATAACTGATGCTGTTGGTGGGGAGGTGGTAATAACAAAATAACTGATGCTGTTGACGGGGAGGTGGTAATAACAAAATAACTGATGCTGTTGGTGGGGAGGTGGTAATAACAAAATAACTGATGGTGGTGATGGGGAGGTGGTAATAACAAAATAACTGATGCTGTTGATGGGGAGGTGGTAATAACAATATAAAAGAAGCTGTTGAATGAATGGTGTTGGTGGGAACTGAGAGGTTAAGGGGGAATTGATGCAAGAATAAGACATTCATTATAGGTTGGACAATTTTCTTTTCTTTGCAAGGGGTTGACTGCATTTAGTCGTATGATGATCTAATTGGCGTTTCTTTGCAGTCACAATCAGGGCTCTCTTAACAACAGCAGAAGCGGTGGTTGTTGATGATGATTTTTTAACTCTCTCCATGGCTTTCTGCTTCATCTCCCGTCTGGCTTGATCGGCTTTTCTTTCCTTTTCATAGTTGCAAAATGCGGTTTTCATGTTCCGACAAAGAGACAGACTAACAGCATCAGTCAATGGCTTCTTTCTTTCAAAATAGGATAGAGCTGTCGCTTTATGTAAACGCAACTCATACTTTATGGTTTGTATAGCACTTAAGAATGGTATTGTTGTGCTTGCAGTTTGATTTGTAATTATTCTAGACATAACTGAAAATGTTGACTCAACTTGAGGTCCATGAAAAATGGAAAGCATAGCAGAAGCAACTTTTGTCAAATTAGGGTACTTCCTGACTAGGCTATCTTGAGTCCACCACCAATCCACTCTTCCTTCATCGTCGTTATAATCGGGCAACTTGTCGTCATTTACGTAAGCCCTCACCTCATCAAGACATGCATCACTGTTACTTTTAGACAAAATAAAGTGCGACATCCCAACCAACCTATCCAAGTTCTTTTTGACAGCTGTGTGATTTGTCAAACTGGGGTCAAGAGCTGACAAAGATACCAAAGTTGGGCTGTTAAGAGGCAATTTTTGAACATGGCCTTGGCTGCTGCTACATATCCCTCCAAAGCCTTTTCTCTAAAGGTTAATGATGCTTCCACAGATGGATGGCCTACAAATATGTCGGTAAGGGGTAATTGAGAGGAGGGATTGCAGATTTCTGTCTTCAACAGGTTGTTGGTTATATTTTCTGGTCTCATAAAGCATGCCAAGAATTTTTTAACAGCAGACATCTGGAAATCTGATAATTTATGAACCATGGGAGTGGTTGTCTGAAAAAAACTGACATATTGCTTAAAGATGGGTAAAACAGACGTAAACAACTCCAACTGAAGCATGGTATCACTCGAGGTATGAAAGATAGCCTTGATAATCCTATCTTTCCTTGTCCTGCCTTCAACCGTCATCCTCCTCCCTGTTAAATTCTCCAAAATCTCATGCACCTGCTTTCTTGCAGAACTGGATAGTTCATACTTCTTCAACAGGGATTTGATGACTGGGCGATAAGCCTTTTTATCAATTACATTCAGGAAAGAAAAGTAAAAAAGTTGATACGCATCAAACATCCGGACTGTTTCTAAAGCTCTGTCATAACTAGACAACCACCTAGTACCTGCATACATTTGAGGCACAGTGAAAGATACTTTCAAGATGTCACAAAGTTCTTTTAGGCTCGACTTGTGTTCACTACACCATTTAAAGTCAGTGTACAAGTCAGAAAATAGGCATTGTAATTTTCGCTCAAAGGGTGAACAAAAACTCTGGGCTATTATTTGCATATGGTGACAAGAATCACCATCAACATCTAATAAATGGGGTGCCTTTTCCTGACGAATTCGAGTTTCCACTCCTGAAATATGGCCTCTCATGACAGCACAGCTATCACTTAGGACAGAAACAAGGTTGTCCCATGGCAGTTCATTCCGATCAAAAACACAACAAATGGCTTCATAAATATTTGAAGATGTCGCCCTTAAAAGTTCCACCGATGCAAGATGATGAATCCTTACCTCCTTCTCTTTTGTGTAACTAACAAGAATTGACAACACCTTTTTATTATTTGTGCTGGTGGCCTCATCAATATTTAAAGAGAATGGTGTACTCTTCAAATCCTCGACAAGAGCCTCCTTAATAGTTTTTGCCACACCAAACTTAATCTTATAAGCAGCAGAAGACTTTCCAAGGCGAACACCAGACAAAGCCTGGAGATCTCGACTACACGCCTTAGCAAAGTCTACTAAGCCTGCAGCCATAGTCAAGGGCAACGAGTTTTCTGCCATGTATGCAACAATCATGGCCTCCATTGTGCTCACTCTATCTGAAGAGGGGATTCGAGGCATGGGTACCTCACTACTAACACTTGGACTTGGATCCTGATTCCCAGTAGTTTCCTCTATCACTGAAGACGGTTTCTGCAATTGGGGTTTTGCAAAAATAGGGAAAAGTTTCTTTGCTGAGGAGGCCATAGCAAAACTTCCCAATCCGTAGTTGGACTGTCTCAACTTTATGTTCTTTACATGTGTCTCTGTTTTTACATGTTCTTTTAAAGTACTAAGCCCCTTGCCACTGTATGACAACAGGGAATTGCACCACTCGCATCTTGCCTTTCCACTCAAATTAATCTTCCCAATGCTGTCTCCTATCTTTACAACACCCACCGTCTCCACACTAACCTGTGGATCCAGCCAAGAAAATTTCCATTTGTTTTTGCACGTTTTGTCGATCTCTGAATTAAGGCTTCCTCGCCCTTTTTCAGAAATTCGAATACCATTTTATTTTAATGACGGTAAACGTTGCTACAAACACAAAAAAGGAAAGAGTTGTAATTCACAAAATAATTCAGAAAAACAAGTACACGCTATTTTAAAATCCAAGAGTCCACACTTCCACAACAGAAAATTAAACAGAATAAACCTCGATGATCAATGTACGCTTTATTTATAAAGCCCGAATTTCGTTTTTCGTTACTCCGGAAGTTAATGTTTTGGATCTACTTTTTCTTTGTCATTAGATTCCAAAAAGTTATCCCCATGGATAGCAACGAAACGAAATAAAAGCAGATAACCGCGAAGCGCGGAACATCGAAATTGGCGGCCAACCTCGGAAAATCAAAAACACGGCCAACCGCGGAAAATCGGAAACGCGGTCAACCGCGGAAAATCGAAAATGCGGCCAACCGCGGAAAATCGCGGAATTCTGACACCCCTGACAACTGAGTACGGTGAGAGAATGTGAGTAAAAATCCTATTCCAAGGACTCAAACTATGCGCCGAGCGAGGCTCAAATCCAGGATCTTTCGATTGAAAGCGAGTGTCATACCACATAGACCACAAAAACAAACCCCAACAAGACAACAAAACCTCTGAATACCAACCTGTATTCTCATGCGACACGAGTTGCAGCAGAGACTGCACACACCTCAAATCGACCAAGATCTGGTAGTATTCTGGTACCGTTGCCATGACGTGCATCTCGTGGATTATTTCATTCAACTCAATCTCCGTCTCCATGAATCTGAATTGGAAGAGAACGATTTTGACTATTTTACATACAAAATATAACATATAGCAAATATAATGTACAAAATGACCATAACGGCTTAAACATAGAACAAAATATCAAAAATAGACCATTTTGGACTCAAAACCCTTCTTTAACCAACAACAAAAAGAGTAAAAAGGTTAATACTACATCACTTTAATTGCCAACTGTCGTCTATCCGGACGGATTTATGATTTTTACCGTTTTCGTTAATTGCATGAAGAAGGGTTTTGAGTCTGAAACATTCTGTGTTTGATATTTTATTATTTCATGAAGCCATTATATCAATTTATGTAATACTACATCACTTTAATTGCCAACTGTCGTCTATCTGGACGGATTTACGATTTTTACCGTTTTCGTTAATTGCCTGAAGAAGGGTTTAGAGCCTGAAACATTCTGTGTTTGATATTTTATTATTTCACGAAGCCATTATATTCATTTTTGTACATCACTAGTCTTTGATGTCTACAGTTTCAGGCAGTTGAGTATACACATTGAATATAATTAGAGGGTGACAAGTCAACATAGACTCAATATACAGGACAAGACATCACACACCTCTCGGCTCATGGAGCCGGAGTTTATCCCAGTTTCTATACCACGAAACAGACAATAGAAATTGCTTGCTATCCTTTGGATAGGACGCTAGTCTATAGCAAAGTACTTTTCGCCAAATCTAACAGACTCAGCTACCCATTCACTGCTGGGTGGACAGGAGGGATCAGAAAAAAAAATCTCGAATGCACCCAAGATCGATCTTGGTCCCTTTGCATGTGAAGCGAGTGCTCTACCAACTGAGCTATCAGGAACCCTGTCACCTCAAATGCTTGATTACATTATTTTCTTACTAACAAAGACAAGCCTGTTGCTATTACCAGTCAGTCATATTATAGTGGGAGATTGTGTGAATAAAGAGCCTTTTCTAGGGGCTCATCTACGCTCAATCAACCACTGCGGGACTTGAACCGAGAACCTTAAGATCAGAAGAAAACACAGCTGGTAAAAAAATATATAAGAGAGCATGGAAATTTGTGAGAGGCTGATAAATCTGTCTAAAGATACGGGAAATACTGAAGTGAACAAAATTGTTGATAGATAAAAGAAGAGTCTGATCATTTATAATGATAAATCTCTCACTTGTCTGGCAAGTCAGGGTATTTGATTCTCATCTCCTGGTTTTTATACACTCGTTTTTCAAACTGGAGCAGCAATTTCTTGAAGCTTGTTTCATCCATTGCTTCTGCCTGTTGGACAAAAAAAACAAAAACAATTAGACTAAAGTGCAACTTCATGACATATTAAAAGAAAATAATTCAACTTTACTGAACACTAGAATATTAATTTTTTCAAGAGTTGCCTTCAAAAATCTTGAATATACCCCATCAATAGTGTATTTAATAATCACAATTCCTTAGACAGTAGTAGTAGTAGGAGCAGTAGCAGTAGTAATAGTAGTAGTAGTAGTAGCAGTAGCAGTAGTAGTAGTAGTAGTAGTAGTAGTAGTAGTAGTAGTAGTAGTAGAAGTAGCAGCAGCAGTAGTAGTAGTTCCTCAGTGACCTCTTTTGTTGCTATATACGACAAGCTATTACCATGGATGAGATTTTTACTATTATCAATATACCTTTGAAAAATACGAATGCTATCATAAACTAGTCAAATAAAGTTTCAATGGTTCTATTTTTACAAAATGTCTTTTTTAAAAACAGTATTTTTTGTTATTGACTAATAACTGGGGACCCATAGCCAACTTAAGAAATTGCCTATCATCTGAAACATTCAGTCTCACAGATCCTGAGCATCATTCACAATTTTAAAACAGGTGATTGAAAAAAAAAAATAAATGCATAGTGTCATCGGGTGATGCCATAAAATTCTTTCATCAGCGTGTCAAAATATTGTGATAATTACTCACTAACTGTGGGGCTGACCTACCTCTGTTTGGCATGCACTTAAGGTAGAAAATTAACGACTGTTTGTCGAGTCTTTTCGTTGACTGGAAATAATAGGTCAAAGGGACGTGTTAAATGGTTTGTAATATTCCAATGCTCGAAGCATCAATTGTCTTAAAAGAAATTAGGAACCAAAAAATAGTAACTATACACATTTTAAATAGGAAGTGGCTATTCTTCACTATACTACATACAGATAAATTGCTATATATTAAAACAATATCTCACATCAGGCTCTGCTTCTATCATCTGACGGATCTTTTCTTTATCCTCTTCCGTGACACGGCGTGATGAGGCCACCCCTTCATTGTCATTCGGTCGCCTCTTCTTTCGTGCAACGTTCAAGTCCTCATCATCATCTCGCAACTTTTTGGATCTAACATCAGTTGAGGGTTTTTCAGGCTGACAGTAAGAGGTGGGGAGGACAAAGAAGAAAAAAAGAAACATCATATATCAGTATCAGACACACACACATATATATATATATATATATATATATATATATATATATATATATTATTATTTAACAAATCATCATTGAAAATCATTATTCACAAAATATGTTCAAGCAGATACAGTTAAAAAGTAAACTTGTGCTTGGGATTATCATAAATATAAATTAGAATCACTGGAGGCAGGAATACATGTGAATGACATTCACATTCAAAGTTTCTGAAGTTTTTATCTTTGACACATTATGAATTATATGAATATTAACTTTGTATAAACGAAGTGACAAGATATTGCTCTAATAGAGAGCGACACCTAACGTAACACTTAATATCGCTCCAGCATTTTGTTAATTGCAAAAATAGAGTCACTAAAATTATAAAAAAGGAAACATCTTTAAACCTTTTTTTTTTCTGCTAATGTGTAATTTACATTTTTAAAATAACAAATCAGAAGTACCATAATTCATATTTTTTAAAATTTCTTATAAATAGACATGATAAATATCTCCACAAGTTGGGTGAATCCGTAGCTTAGTGTTTAAGCTGTTTGACTCTGGATTGGAATTGGAAGGCACTGGGTTCAACTCCAAACGGGGACAACTTATCTGTTTCCTAGCTGGTCTCATTTTAAAAATAAATTCCTTTATCTTTTTATTTAAAACATTGATTTGTTTATTCAATTTATCATCATTCTTCTTCTTATTGTTTTTCTTTCATTAATTTGTCAATATCAATATCATTTTCACAAGTACACTTTTACCATGTTTTATCATTATAATCAGTAAACACAAAGTCAATGCGATCAGTGCGCATTTTCTGAGTGATACCTAGCGCGACCTAACAGTAACAGTAACAGAGCGACACCTAATTGACTATCTATCTATCTATCTAGACTATAGACTAGAAGTAGAAGCCAATTAAATGCAATGCCTGCTTTGTTTATGTTTGTATTTGAATTTGTAATTCTAAATATTGAATTGTCCATAAATCTCGGTATAGTTTTGGCAGTAATTTTTATCGCCCCAAAAATCATATGCCTTAAAAAAAAAAACTTAATATTTCGATTAATATTAATAACTAATAATAGAGTAATAGAGCATTTTCTTGTATTGTCCCTCGAGCCTCGAGTCAACTCAAACTCAACAAACCTGAAACTGAAACTGAAAAAAAAGATGAATAGACCGGTGATCGTAAGTGATATTGATTGTAAAGAGAGTGATGACAATAAGTAACTGTGAAATTCAGATACTGTGATTAATTGTAATTTAGAGGCAATTCTATTTCTGGTTTCAAGACAGAGAAGGTGAAATAGTAATAACAATGATATGTTGAGTCGAAGCACCTTAAACGAAAGTAGCTCTCCGACGTCCATCTTGAAAAATAAAGCAAAAATACGAAGTACGAAGACTTCCGGTAAATCTTGACCAATCCGGGCATTCCAATGGCCGCTCGCCTTGGTAGGACAGTGAAAAATCGGATGGTCCAATGGTGGTTTTATTTTAGCCCTATTTGATGAAAGTAATCAACTTTAGAGTTGGTGTTTTACATTTTAAGGTATGTTAAACCATCTCAATTAATTGAGAAGGTGTGATTTTCTACAAATCCAATCTAGATCCTTTAAACTGGCGTTGTTTACAATCCATGCGCTTACTTTTTTCACTCTCTTCTTACTTATACTTTAAATTAATGAAAATTCAGTTTTCAAATGACAGTATAAAATCTGGTTTACTATGATGCAGTATACCATCCCGATGATAAAACCGTTTGAATTTTGTCTCTAGGTTATATAGAAGCAGAGTTATTCAATTTTTTTTATGCCTTAAAAACACCCAAAATTTACTATAGGAATCAGCCTGAAATTGGGCACCAGCTGACTGAAAAACGAAAGGGGATTCCCCTGTAACACTGTGACGTCACAAGGCTAGGAGCCAATGACCGACGCTGACCACGGCAGTCCAAGCTGAAATGGCGTTACTTTGGTAGATTTTGAAATGAGTGTGATTTTATGGAATGCTCAAAGGGTATCCTGGAAGCAGTTTTGAAAGTTGAAAATTGTATCATTGGAAAGGAAAATGATTGAATTTTATGATTATTTATGTTTTAAGGGGATTTTTTCATGAATGATGATAAACGGCTTGATTTTCTTGCCCACTGCAATTAAGCTATCTTTCCATTACAATATCTTCTAAATGAATTTAAGGAGGGAAATGGTAATTGTACCAAATGATAGGGCGTTCAATGCCCTTTATTTTAGTATTTAATTTATCCAATTCTGTAAATAAATACCAGAGATATCTCAATTTAACCAAGCCATGGTTTTAGCCTGCAGCTCACAAACGATAACTAGCGGTCACACAGGTGAATGGGAGAACTGTGACACAGATTTAGCCATTCATTTAAGTGCCTATATACTCGTCTCTTCTTTATCTTTCTCATTCCCATTTTCTCTTCAACTTTATAACTATAACACAATAACAATAACACCACCAACTAGAAAACATTGAATTTATAATGATTTGTTCATCTCGTTTAATGTCAACTTTCACAACCTTGTTCCGTTATTCCCAGCATCGCCTCAGCTCAGCCTCATAAAAAAGTTCATTCAGTTCAGTTCATTCAGTCTCGTCAGTACTCAGTCCTCAGTCCATTCATCGTCAAATTTCAAATATCAATAATAATGGAATAGGCCTTTGGGAATGAGTTATGCATAAGACTATAATTTATATTTTTATTTATGTAATTCTTTCACTCCTCATATTTGTGTTCTTGCCGGTTTAGTCCGGTTATTTCTCATGAGAGAGAGAAAGGTGTCAAAGTCAAGGCCAAGGCAATGAAAATGTGTCCATTTCTAATTTATTTATAATTATAATGATATGTCATACTGTGGTACTGCAGATAATCATTTTCAAGGCAAAATTACTATTTTCAGTAGTAGAAGCGCTCTTCTGACCTTAAAACAATTTTTTCCCCTCACTGAACATACATTCTTTATTTTTTTTGTTCAAAATGGCAGTGTAGTGTTAGTGTTGAATGGCTTGAAATTGAAAGAGAAGTGTTAGTTTGAGAAGGAAAGATTAGGAATTCACTATTTGCAGTACAACTACATTTTGAAATGGTCACTGGTGGCAAATGTTAAACAACCTGCAACAACTTCAATGTGGCACATAGATAAATAGGTTATCGAAAAGTGATTGAATAATCATCATCATCACTATCACCACCACTTCAAGCACTACCACGGCTACTACAGCCACCATTATCATCATCACCGTGTTGTGTTTTTATCATTGCTGTTAATAATTTTTTTTAATTGCATTATATTAATGTAATTACATGGGATGGATTTATTTTGCAGGTTATTGAAACATTTAAAATTAGATACAGTATTCTTTTTAAAAATTTTATATCCAATTTTATCTTTTCAGTTTTCTAATGGATCTTGATAATGAAAATGGAGAGGAAACACCTACAGTTACCACAGAAAAAGTTGCAGAAACCGAAAGTTCTTCCATTCAAGAATTAACAGATGTGAAAGATGTTGCTGATTCGATAAAAGTTTTAGATTCTACAGAGGCTGAAGCAAAGAACATTTTGAATGAAATAAGTGTGAATCCGGAATGTTCTCCCAAGGTTGAAAATGATGAGACAGCCCAGAGTCCAGTTCCTGATGACAAGCTTTGTTTGGAAACTGATATTGGGGATTCAAACACCCCTCAGGAAAATGAGAAAGCTTTAGATCCTGTGGTGTCATCACCGCATTCTTCAGGCAGTGAGGGGTCCCTTAGGGAGATAAACTTAGGTGATGAGAAAGCAAGTGAACATTTTGAAGTGATTGATAACTCAAATTTATCTGAAGCTTCAAACGATAATTTGATTGAAAGTAGAGCTGCTCCTGAGACCCTGGTCAGTGGAGAAGTATCTGAGGAATTAAATGTTGCCATTTTAGGGTCACCTCAGAAAGTTGAAAATGCAAGTAGTGTGGAACAAGCAATAGGTGATGAAAAAGCAAGTGAACATTTTGAAGTGATTGATAATTCAAATTTATCTGAAGCTTCCAACGATAATTTGATTGAAAGTGGAGCTGCTCCAGAGACTGTGGTCAGTGAAAAAGTATCTGAGGAATTAAATGTTGCCATTTTAGGGTCACCTGAGAAAATTGAAAATGCGAGAAGTGTGGAACAAGCAGCAGGTGATTTTGGTCAAGATGTAAGTGGAGATGCAAAAGACATAAAGATAGAGAATGAGGATGATAATATCAACACAAATGCATTGGAAAAAATGGAGGAAGAAGGAGAATCTTCCTCCGCCCCAAAGACAGAAAATGATGTTTTGGATGAAAAGGTGGAGGAAACTAATCACCCTTCTGATGCAGAAGAGTTAATTAAAAGTAATAAATTAGAGAAGAAAAACAATGATGAAGATGAAGACAATAAAAGTTCTGCTGTTTCTGTCATTGACACTTCTATATTTCCGAAACCTCCCATAGGACGTGTAGATAATGTTGTTGTAGCTAATTGTTTTGAATTGGATGAAGTTTCGAAGACAGAAAGTCATAATGAGTTTGATCCAGCTGATCATTTTACGCCATCTGGTTTTGAAATCAGCGATATGTTAGAAACAACAGACAGTAAATCGGCCTTCCCTGGACCATCTGATGATAGAGAAGACATAAGCGATGAAGAGTTAGATTTAGAATCTAATATACAGAATACCCATGGCGGCTTGGAATCAAATCCTGTTCCACGATCTAATAATCCTATGGGTGGGTTTGATCTTGAACCTATTGTTAATAAATCTGATAATTTAAGTTTACACTCCAGTGATGTTGGGGACATAATCGATCTCAAATTAGAAGACGCAGCTTTAAAAAGTATTGGAAGCAGTTGCGACAAAGTCTCGAACGAAGATCTTGAAGCTGTTTCCGATGATGAATTACCAAATGCTTCTCATGTGGCAGACGTTGTTCTTAATCAGAATACCTCAACGAATCTTTTGGATGACAGGGAGGAAGTGAGCAGTTCTGAGGACGAAGAAATGGACAAACCTCAACATTTGGATGCCACACCCATTTCCTCTGAGGATGAGTTCCCCTCACATAATGATGACGAAGTATCCGCAATAGAGTCCGAGCAAGGTTTTGTGGCCTCTGCTCAGGAGACAGAGTCCCATTCAAGGATAGAATCATTGGAAGCCGAGCCAATTTCAGATGAGGAGGATAATAATATAGTGAGCGAAGAGCCTGGAAGGCAGGAGACTTCTTTTGACGACGGGGAAGCCGGGGAGATTAAAAGCCCTGCACTTGGATCTCCCATTTCTGAACAAGGAGACTTGATTTTGGGAGAAGTTGAACCGGTTTCTGCAGATGAGAGTCAGGACACGGATGGAGAATTACCCAGTGGTGACGAAGCTGAGAAAGGTGGTGATAAGGATGGTAATGATAAAAAATTTGAATCTATAGACTCGGATGAGGACATACCAGGAGATAATCGGAGTAAAGATGAGACTGAAGCAAGTAAGAGAATTAAAGATAAAGGTGGATATATGGAGACTATTTCGGACGAGGAGAATCTTGATTGTGAAGATTCTGGTAAAAGAGAAGGGAGCTCGTCATCCCCTGTGGTGGAAGCTGTGGGCAAAGAGGAGAGCCAGAGCCAAGTTGAAAAGGGACGTATTCCAACCAGTTTCAATGAGCACCAGGTGGAGTTGGACTACGAAGAAGGGTATGGGGAGGACGGTGGTGGTGATGCCAGGACAGAATCAAAGGATGATGAGTCAAAGTCCGAGTCCAAACTAACGGGTATTGAAGATGGAGAGTGTGAAGATCGGGTAAGACCTTCTTCTTCTTCTTCTTCTTCTTCTTCTTCTTCTTCTTCTTCTTCTTCTTCTTCTTCTTCTTCTTCTTCTTCTTCTTCTTCTTCTTCTTCTTCTTCTTCTTCTTCTTCTTCTTCTTCTTCTTCTTCTTCTTCTTCTATCATTATATTATTATTATTTTTTTGTGAGTAGAATATTTACTTATTACAATTATTACACAACACGGTATAAAAGTTTTTAGCAATGTAAAGATAAATGGATGTTGTCGGTTATTTATTTCCTCTCTAGTTGTCAATATTTATAGCTTTATAAAGTTACAATGAATGTCCTAGGAAATAAGCTCTTATGTGTTTTAGGTTTTGTTTTTAAAGTCACATGATCTTTGCTGTAAATCTAAAGAAAAGACTTAATAATATTATTATGGTTATCGTTGTTATAATTAATATTGTCATTATCATCATCATCATCTTGTTTATATGTCCTAGTGAATTCTAGTGATCTGCTAGAGACTAAATCCATTGGCAAAAATATCTTTCCCAGGGACTTTCACGTAGCTTTTCTACCGCATGCCCTCTGTAAAATTTAGATTTCACATTTAGGATAGGTTTGACCTAAATTAATTTATAATTACTATTATTATTATTATTATTGATGATAGTATTGTTAGTATCATCATTTGATTTTTATTATATTTCAAAGGATCAAGGGTTGGCTTCTGATAAAGACGAAGGAGAACTCAGTGTAAGTTTTTATTAGTCTTTTACAACTGAATCAAAAGGTCTCTGGATTTGATTAGCCAAAGTCTGTAATTGGAACACTGTAGAAATGTATTTAATTTTAATGGGCTCTCTTTAAACACTTTCCTTTTATCTAATATGTTATCTGCTCCTGATATTCAGTTCATGGTGATCGTTGAGACTTTGAGGATTGCATCAGGGTCCTGTTTTTAATTTTAAAAATTTCAAATATGTACTCCTTATATTTCTTCGCTGGCTTTATATTTTTCTCTATGTAATGCGTATTATGGATATCTAGTTTTTTGGGGTTTTTTTTTAATAATATGTCTAAAATTTGAATTGTTGTTTTGCTGCCATTGCTTCAGCCATCAGTGTATATCGATTCAGTGTTCACAATTGTTTGCTTAGTTGGCAACCAGATGTAAAGTGTGACATCACTGAACATTCGTAAATCATGGTTGCCAATTTTCAGTATATTTACTGAATTTAGTGTTAAAAATATTTAGTATAATATTTTCTAATCCTGCTGAATAGAAAAAAAAGTAAGTAGGTACTAAACATCTTTTTACTGGAGTTCGCTGCTGAGATAATGGTCGGTGGGTGTGCTTGGGTGACAGTCCAGTAAAGCTTTACCTCCAGAATTGGCAATCCTGGTAAGTGCAGAGGTTGGTTTATTCAATTTTCTATTCTGGGTTGTGTTTACAGGACGATGACTGTGAAGAAGGTGAAATCAAAGAGCCGGGCCAGAGAAAAATGTTTGTCAAGCCGATTTGCCGCTTCTTCCAACGAGGACATTGTACCTGGGGTGTGAGCTGTAGGTTTCTACATCCTGGTGTCAATGACAAAGGTTGGTTCAATGAATGCCATAAAAGAATAATTGAAATTACGAATGTATTTCTTCATCCACCCACCTCTCTTCAATGATCTAAAGAGTCGATGCCCTTGTTAGTTGAAGTTCCCTTTAATGTAGTATACAAACCCATGTTTCATGAAAATAATGCCTTTTCTGTTCTTGTTGTCAACCAACAACCAAGCATGTCTTTCCATTCGTTACAGTTATTTTCAAGATAATGAAAATGCACCATGTTTCTCAGCAGTGGCAATGAAATTATAATTGCTCAAATATTTTAAAATCAATGTTAATTTAATATATTAAATAAATTAACATGTATCTCCCCAATTCCGTCCTTTTATCTTTGTTTTTTTTTTTTTTTTTTTTTTTTTTTGTTTTTTAAATCATTATAACATATCTTGTATTAATGACTTTATGTTTAGTTATTACATTGTTGTATAATGATAATATTATGTTGATGTAGTTTGTATAATGTTTCATTTGTATAATAATGTCACTGTATTATTGTTTCGCGCATTGAGCATCACCCAGTGATGAAAATGCGCGTTGTAAATGTCATGTATTATTATTTTTATTATGACAATCTTTTATGGATATTATAGAAAATTTAATGCTTATCATTCCCGCCAATAATATTCCTGAGCAAGTATTTTTAAATTTTTAATTTAATCCGTCATGGTGAAAATTTAAAAATAGAAATACAATTGATCTTTAATGCTATTATTTCTTTCTTTTTATTTTCCTTATGCAAGTCCAAGGTAATATTACTATCACTATCACTATCAGTCTGTCGGTTTATTTGAAGAAAATAACATCTGTTTTGATTTTGAGATTCTTTTGTGCATTCATATTTTTTGTCATCTCTCTCATGACACAGGAAACTACCAGATGATCGAGATCCCGGGGTTCAAACCAGTTGGAATTCATGCCAGGCTTGGTGTAGCTAGTCAATATCCAGAGGTTAGTCTCTATTTGTGCAGGGTTACCATCACAAGATGTTGGGGTCTTTAATTTTCTTTTCTTTTCAAAAATGGTCTTTTCCCCCGTAGTCAAGGAGAGATGTTAACCCTATGTGTTACTATTTCTGAGAGTGTTTCAAGATTATGTATTTTTAATTTCTCTTGCATTTCCTCACCATTATTTAGACCGTCTCTATTACTTCCTGTTTAGTATGAAATGTTAAATGTTTTGATACAATAAATGTTAAGTTCTGAGCTGTTGACAGGAAAGAAAAAAATGCTTCAGTTAAAAGAATTAGGTTTATTTTATTTGTTCATTTATTTTATTCTTGTGATTTCAATCGGAGTGGATATTTTTTATTGATGCTTATTTTTATATTGAACGTCAGCAGCAGCCCCCACCACAAGAGGAAGTAGAGTTACCTCCCCCTCCTATGCCAGACGTGCCCCATGTTGAGACTGCATGGGAGAGGGGACTTAGGATTGCCAAGGAGGTAAGGAGGGGTTTTGGTGTTAATTTCAATATCCAGTTATATATCAAAAGAAGGAAAATTTTGGTCATTTCAATCTCTTTTTTTTTTTTTTTTTTTTTTTTTCTTTTCTTTTGTTCTGTTTAATTAACACTTAAGAACAAATTTCTATTTGGGGGGAATAAAGGGAAATTTGTTTATTTGAATACCTAGGTCATCTTTGTTACACGTTTGAAGCATATTGGCAAGTTTTTAAACAAAAGTGAATCGAAGTTTTATAGCATCTTTAGCATTAGGAATGCTTGATTATTATGAAGTAATTTATTGATTTAATATATCCGACTGACAGCAACGCAAAAAAGCTTCGGAAAGAAAGGAGAAAGAGCCAGACTTTGAGGAGAAAAGGTTAAATTTGTCTGTGGAGGAAGACAGAGAACTAAACAAGGAGAACGAACGCACCCCTAGAATCATTCCAAAGGATCCTTACTACGACCAGCAAGCGTGAGTACTTTAAATGTCGAATTGAATTGAATCAATTGTCTATTGTTGGTCACAAAAGAAGAAGAAAAAAAGATATATAGGCCTATGCCTTTTATATACGGATGCCAAATGTCCAGTTATTTAAAAAAAAAAAAAATATGAAACATGGTGTTTGTTATTTTGTGCTTTTTAAAACAACTTGTATTTTCATTTTTGTTCATTACTTGATCGAAAATCTTAATATTTTTGTGAATGTGTTTAGATTCATTTGTTTTGTTGTTTTTTTTAGGTTCTATGTGAAATTATTGAATTATTGTTTTAATTATTTTAAAGAGTTGATTACCTTGTTCTTTATCCTTCAAGGTATGAGGTAGATGAATACTACAAGATTCCGAGAGATCCTTGGCACACTGGCCACTACGAAAATTTTGAAGTACGATATCACCACCCGCAAAATTCATACTCACCGCCTTACCGCGTAAGTCAATTTTTAAAACATGTTATACGGTATGTAGTCGGCTTTTGTCGCGAACTGTTCAATTCCATGAAAACCCAATTATGCAGGATATTTTTATAATAAACAACCAATGGTGTAACAGTCCAATGTACATGAATTGTTTTGTTACTTGTCATAATAAAGCACTGCTATTGTTTAGTTTTACACATAGTTAAAGACTTGATGTGCATCAGTTAGCCTTAAACTAGAAGACTTTATATTCTTGGGGTTTAAGAGTTCACGACTGAAGCTGTTTATGAATTGTTTTATCAGGTAAATAAAAATATTAAAAAATCAAATTCCCTTTATTCATCCCTTAGGGGAAATTTCATCTGAATGGAAAATATGATTTTCTTTCCTTTACCAGTGTGCGAATTTGTGGTCTAGTGGTATGACATTTGCCTTTGGACTAGTTGGTTCAGGGTTCGAGTCCCGATCTGAATGATGCAAAGCTGAGGCTTTGGAAAAGGCTCTTTACTCACATTCTCTCAGTGTACTCAGGTGTTAGATAAGTACTTCGCCGTTAACAACGTTATCTCTGTTGAAAAATTAAAATTTGAAATATTGCCTTACAGGCATCGTGTCTCATCCTACAAATATTGCTGTTGGCTTTGGACCCCTTAAGTAGAAATTGTGCTATATAAGTGATCAACAAGTCATGGCCTAACATTGTTTTGGATTTTAAAAAATTGTTTAGTGTCAATACTGAACAAAGTTCGTCTTGTTCTTAATTAGTCTCATTAATCTGTTGTTGTTTTTACTTTCAAAGAATTTTTATCTTACGCTCTCTTCTTCATCTTTCTAGGAGAAACCTCCATCGGCTCCTCCTCCCATGAGATACACAAGACCATTGAGTCCTCCCATTGACAAGTTAGTATCATGTTGTTTTTTTTTGTATACAACTCTCTCATCGTATCGAAATGCACACTTTGAATAGTTCAGTATTGCTCTGTTCAGTGTTTAGTCTCAAAAGCCAAAAGATATATGAGTTACAGATATAACTCATAATACAGCTTATATTAATATGATTCTGGGGACTGTGACAAGTTCGATGAAAATTTTTTTTGTCTATAACTTTATGTGACGCATTCATACCAAATGTTTAGTTTGTTCACACGTAGCAAGGATTTTTCTCCAGGAAGATAAAATCACTGATGGTCGTTCTTCGCAGGACAAATAGTATTATTGGAATTGATGCTGCAAAAGGCCTCATACATTTGCAAAGAAAAAGAGAGAGTTGAAAAGAGATTTTTTTGTTTGTTCATTTACAAGGTTTATTTTATATGAGATGTGATGCTTCCACCAATTTTCAGGGGGGTTTTTTTGTTGTTTTTTTTTCTTTTTTTTTCTTTTCAATAATCAAGGTTGCCAATTTTCCATATATGTACGTAATTCAGTCTGTTGTAAAACCTCAATATATATTTCAGTCACCTGCTAAACGGAAAATATTAGGCACATAATGTCGTTTTACTGGTGTTCAGCACTAGTCTATGTCTTTGTATCAGAGTTCAGTAAAATTTTTGCAACCCTGAAACATCATTTGGCATCCTCAGTATGTCTGTTATCATTTCATTTTAAACAAAAACACACATTTTGAAAATCGATTCAGATTTGGTAGGAACAGAGACGAAAGGCCTGAGCCCCCTGATAGACACCACGAGCCTATGCGAGTCAGCGATTTTCCACCGCCTGTTGCCAAGCACCCTGATGAGTGGATTGATCCCTGGAGAAGGTAAGAATGAATGGCTTCAAGTCTTTTTTAAGTTTTTCAAATGCAATCGTTGGTTTTGATATTTAAATGCTTGTCGGGCATTGGAACAATCTTTGATATGATTTGGTCGCTTTGATTTTAAAGATATATATTTAACTTTTTCTCAAAATTCCGTTTTGTGTCATTTTATGATTTTCCAAGTTTTATCTTGATTAATATTAATTCGATTCTCTTCAAATTTTTTTTTTATTTTGTTGTTCTTTTTTAGTTCATTTTTCCATAACCAGATTGTGAAGTTATGAAGTTAAGATTTGCGTAACAAAAATCATTCACTTTGTGTGTTAATTATTTCTTTCAATGTTGTATATTTGTGCGGCTATGTGGTCTAGTGCAGTGATGCCAAAACTCCGGTATCACCGGAAAAAACTCCGGTCTGGAGCAAAATATTCCGGGTTTCAGGCAGCTTCCGTCAAATTCCGGTGAGGTCAATTTGTTCCAAGGGTACCCCCCCCCCCCCCCTTTCCAACTACCACATCATCATCATTGCCACTAGTATTACAACCATCATCACTACCACTACTACAACCACCACCACAACATCATCATCAGTACCACAACTGCTACTGTATCCACCACCACCACATCATCATCATCACAACTACCATCACCATTACAATCACCCCCACATCATCATCACTACCACTACTACTACAACCACCACCACCACATCATCACCACTACTACTACACCACAACCACCACATCATCATCACTACCACTACTACCACCACCACCACATCATCATCACTACCACTACTACTACAACCACTACCACATCATCACTACCACTACTTCAACCACCACCACCACCATATCATCATCACTACCACTAACAACAACCACTATCACATCTTCATCATCACTACCATTATTACTACAACCACCAACACCACATCATCCTCACTACCACCAGTACTACAATCTCTACCATTAGGTTTTGGCGCTTTACTTCATTTGAAATAATGAAACTTTGGGATTGTATTTGGCAATGTGTTTATGTATCATAATATAATTCTAATCAGTTATCTATTTAGAACTATACAATATGTAAACACAATACCATTCCAATTCCTTTTTCTTGTGTGCGGAAATTCCTCTTTCGGCATTGAAATTCCTGCGAGGGGTGCCTGAAACTCCTATGAGCCAAATTTAAAGTTGGCGTCTCTGTCTAGTGGTATGACACTCACTTTCGGATCGGAAGGTCCTGGGTTTGAGCTTTGCTCGGTGCATAATTGAGTCGTTGGGGGGCCTTTTCTCACATTCTCTCATCATATTCAGGTGTAAAATGAGTACCTGGCTGTTAACAGCGTTGTCTCTATCCAAAAAAAAGTATTGTAATATTGCCTAACAGGCGTCACGTTCCGTCCTACATGTTAAATGTTGCTGTTGGTCAGGGCCCCCTTGTAAAGCGCTTTGAGAACGTTTAGTGGATATTGCGTTATATAAAAGCTTTTTTTTTTTTACTATTTGCGTATCAAAACTCATTCACTTTGTGTGTTAATTATTTCTTTCAATGTTGTTGTATCTTTCAGGTCCAAATCCCCAAAGCAGAGAAAACCAAGGAGTCGTTCAAGAGGAAGAAAAACACGTAGATCTCTCAGTGATTCATCCGATTCTTCAAGGTGAGCTACATCAACAGACCTGCCAACCCTTACGCTTGTGGCGGAATCATTCCTGTATTTCAATTTTCATTTTCCAATATTCTGCCATTGTCAACTGCCTTCATCCCTCAAAAAATGTCCGACATTTGAAAACTTTAAAAAGAAACTTAAAACACATCTCTTTAGAAAATCATTTGATGTTTAACATTTCTATTAGGCCTACATGTTATAGATATCCTAAAGTTTCATCTTGTAGCACAGTGCGTGGTAATTAAATTACAAATTGATTAATGCTATTCCAATATGATAGATTTTATGCTTAATTTATCAATTTATTGTTGTTTTATTTGCATTGTAAAGCGCCTCTGAGCACATTGTGGATCTAGGCGCTATATAAATTCATTCATTCATTTAGTCTCTTAAATTATGATTTTCAAAAATGATGATAATGGTAAAAAGAAAAAAAAAGGTGAATTTTTAAAAAAATGAATGCCAAAAGGGAGATAAGTAGGAAAATTAATTACACTCCTTTCCCCCTTCCCCATTCCATTACTTATTACATGTGATATGTAATTTTGTCAGCTGTACCTGAGTATTGTCTTTATGTGTTCGGTGGCAAAGTTTGTGGTCACTTTGGTACAGAATTATCCATTGTTAAAAGATTCTCCTATTTTTTGTCTCAAATTCCTATTTTCTGACATTCTGATTCCACTTTTGGAATATGCAGGGTTGGCAGGTCTGCATCGAGTCCAAAGGGTTTAAGCATTGCTACATTTTGATCTTTGATTTTTGTTAAACACAAGTATTTTATCCACACCATGATTGGTCCCATTTCATTTTTCAGTTCTTACATTGTTGTAGAAAGTAGCATAGATAATATGTGTTAAATACTCACTAAAAGTTTCATAGACTGGCTCTTGTTAATTTAGCCTTTTAAACAAAACAAAAAAAAACAACAAAAATTTCCTTTATTCATCTCATATGGAAAATTATTCTCAAGGGTAGACTGGAATAATCCAGACGTCAGCCGCAGTATAGTGCCGCAAATTGACCTAGGGCGAGGTGACTTGCTCAAGGCCACACAGCGCAGCAGTCGGTGATTGAACTCGGCACCTTTGGGGTACAAAGCAAAGACCGTACCACTGAGCTACACTGCTCCTTAATTGGAATAACTAAGATGGCGGCCATATTATTTATAATTAACCCTACTGTAAAGGCTAACATTTTTAAAAATTTTGTGTTTGTTGTTTTTTTTAACCTCGTGTGATTCAGGTCCTCACACTCATCATCTGGTTCCTCAAGAAGCAGCAGGTCAGGTAGCTCGTCCAGTTCCAGGTGAGTGTTTGTCACTGTAGGGTGGAGCTGAAATAAGTACCCGCCTGTTTTAATTTATGAGCTGAACAACGATGGGAAATAAAATAAACAACATCTTCTATATGAGTAATATTCACGAAATGTGCATAGAATGTTTTACTGGGGGTCATAAGCAACACAAAACATGTAGGAAGAGACACTATATCTTTTAAGGCAATATTAATTTTGTTTGAAAATGATTTTGCGACAGACACTGCTGTTACTGGGCAGGTACTCATTTTAACCTGAGTGCAGTGAGAGAATAACAGGGATGCCACTTTTCCGGTTTTAGCCGGAAATCCGGTTTTTTTACCACCAGCCGGTTTTAATCCGGATCCTCCGGTTTTTGTCCTTCGTCACTATTCAAAAAAAAAAAAAAAAATTTTTTTTTTAAAGAAGAAGAAAAAAATCGCGATCGAGATTTGAGCCTGAACTTTTTCGCGGGTGAATAATTTGGGCTGTCACCGCCGGTCGAATATTTGGGCACCTAAATGGTAGTTTATCTCCGCCAATTCCCATCACAATTCCTCCTTTAAAAAAAAAATTTTTTTGATATATAAACAGTGATTTTGAGAATTTCTCAGAAATTTTCCGCTGAATTTGCCGTGTCAAACATTTCCCTCAAAACCACAAAATCACCATTATGTCTTATGTCATATTTTGACACCTGTGCAATAGTCTGGTGAAATTTAGTGACGGTCCCGTTTTTTATGACGTCGGGCCAGACTGAATGGCACCAGATGTCACAATTGACACAGACGACCAGTGGTGTTCTTTGATTAGCTAGTTGAAGGGGAAGGGGAGGGACAAATATCTCTCTCTCTCTCTCTCTCTCTCTCTCTCTCTCTCTCTCTCTTTCTTTCTCTCTCTCTCTCTCTCTCTCTCTCTCTCTCTCTCTCTCTCTCTCTCTCTCTCTCTTTGCCTTTGCCTTTCTTTCCATTTCTCTTTTCTTCTTTTTTTTTTTCTTTGATATAGGATTCCTAAGATCAATTCATAAATTATTCTGGTAGAGAAGTCTCTCTCTCCTCTCTCTCTCTCTCTCTCTCTCTCTCTCTCTCTCTCTCTCTCTCTCTCTCTCTCTCTCTCTCTCTCTCCCTCTCTCTCTCTCTCTCTCTCTCTCTCTCTCTCTCTCTCTCTCTCTCTCTCTCTTTGCCTTTCTTTCTATTTCTCTTTTCTTCTTTTTTTTTTTCTTTGATATAGGATTCCTAAGATCAATTCATAAACTATTCTGGTAGAGAAGTCTCTCTCTCTCTCTCTCTCTCTCTCTCTCTCTTTATTTCTTTCGCAACCATCCATTAAATCATCTGGTTATACAGAGATAATACATTAGAATAAAGCAATTGTGATTGGCTTAGTTTATTCTTCTTTCTTTTTACCTATGGCTTTAAATTTGTGAGATTCTTGGGTTGTATTCAGAAGCTGAATAACCACTAGGTTTCGGTAAAAAATAAAATATATTGTAGCCTGCTTTATAAAGTAAAAATCAAAACAAAACAACACTTTCTGGTCTTTTATTTGAATAACATTATAGGCCTTTAACATGTGGAAAGGTCAATTCATTAAATGTTTACATAAAGTAAATTTATGTTTAATGATAAGAATGGATTTATACTAGTAATAGTAATATATTACATAATACCAATACAAAACTATGTTACTGTTATTTTTACACTTTGCTTGCGTTTGACCGATAGACGGAGACATTTTCCTCCTTTTTGACAAATTGCTATTATTATCACTGAATAAAAAACACTCACCAAAACCACTACAACCACCACCACATCATCATCCCTACCACTACCACCACTACTACTACAACCACCATCACATCATCATCTCTAAGACTACTACTACTACTACTACTACTACAATCACCACCACATCATCATCCCTACCACCACAACCACATCACCCCTACCACCACTCCTACTACAACCACCACCACACCATCATCCCTAGCACCACTACTACTACAAATAACACCACATCATCCCTACCACCACTAACAACTACCACCACATCATCAACCCTACTACCACTACTACAACCACCACCACACCATCATCCCTAGCACCACTACTACTATAAATAACACCACATCATCCCTACCACCACTACTACTACAACTACCACTACATCATCATTCCTACCACAGCTACTACAACCACCACCTCACAATCATCCATACGAGCAGTACTACTATAATCACTACCACATCATCCCTACCACCACTACTACTACAACCACCACCACATCATCATCCCTACTACAACCACCAAATGTAATTACACTTTCAATTTTTGAAATTCTCCCGAGTCGTGTCAGAAATTGCTGCGAGACAAATTTTGGATCGCATCTCAGTGAAGATCTTCACAATGAAAAATTTTCTCCTTTTATGTGACCAGTCATTCTCACCCCTGATAGCTATTGATATTAATTTGTCTCTATTTTGTTTTCAGCACCTTATTTTATCAATTTGAAAACTGTTAACTCTCCTTTCTTTTGTGTGTTATTTGCTCTCAATTGCAATAATAAGTACTGAAACAATATTCCAAATTTGATATTTTTCAAATCCCTACAAAGCCCTTGACGTTGATTTGTATCTCGTCCGCCCAAGTTTTCAGGCTTTTTTAAATTTGCCTGGTGGCATCCCTGGAATAAGATTAAAGAGAACTTTTCAATGACTCTACTGTGCGCTGCCCAAAGCAGAGCTTGAATCAGAGGCTTATTGGTCGGAAGACGGTTGTCAAACCATAAGCTCACTAAACAGCACTTAATAGAATAAATTTGTTCAATGGACACTTTACATGAATACAAGAGAGTCAGTTCAGGAATGGACAAAAAAAGATTGAGTAAGTACACCAAATTAATTGGAAGATAGCTCTTTCTTGTTCATTACCAATGTAACTGTAAGATTAGGTCTTATTGAGATTATGAAATTTGCAAAATTAGTTGTGCCTTTTATTTATATATTTATTCTATCAATATTCATTTTCTTGTAATAAAAGATAGGTTAAAATCTCTTTGTATTACATAAGCTCAATGATTATTTCAATGGATAGTTATCCTTTTCCAAACAATGGATTCTAAATTTTATCGATTGATATTGAATTTTTCCTGCTCAGACCTTGGATTCGAGTTATCAAAGTTTGTAATGTTATCGCAAAGCCTAGGTAGGGCATAAAAGTTCTGATTTTGTAAAAAAAAAAAAATGTTTTTCTATAATTTGTTGGGGTTTTAAAAAAAATATTTGTTGGTTTCCTATGTTTGTTTCTATTTCTTGTTATCATGACGTGTTATTTTATCAAAACCGGTTTCTTGTATTTCTTTATTTCATTGTTTTAAACTTGTGTAAAAACTTGTTTAGTTCTATGTATACTGGTCCATAGAGCAAAGTGCTGAAATCTTTTTGATATATATTGTGTAGGTCAGTAATTCTTAATATTTTTATTTCATCTTAAGTTTAAAATTCAGATCTATATAAAGGTGGCATCCTTAACAGATATATGGATTCAAGATTCAATTGTTTGTTTAGGTCTTTTCCTGGCCAATACCCATAATATTTCTCTTCACAAATTGTGTCCTCAACAATAATAATAATAATGTAGACCTCCATGTGTGCCGACAATTGTCGGTTTTCCGACAATCACGGTAGTTGCGACCTCCCGGATCACTAGTTTTATTTTATTGCTAAAGTAATCTGATTGCGAGTGACGTCAATTGTCGGAGTGTCGGCGAGCCCCAACTCGACCGGCGGCGAGCAGTCAAGTGCCGACGAATGGGCGTCGGATTGCCGACAATATTGTCGGCACTTTCAAGCCCTCGTTACGCTCGTTCGGCAATTATCGGGAAACTCCGCTAGTCTTCGATTCGACCGCAACTCTTCATTGTCTGAAAAACGAGTAGTGTGTCGATATAATCGAGCATGCGCAGTTCGTTAACTTTCGTTTTCATACTTTCGGTATTCCATTCAAGTAACTTTTGTTTGTTCAATTGAACGTTGCTACATTTCAATTTTATTCGCTCTATCAATAAACTTTCGGGATTTGTCGTTGTATATTTTGATCTATTACTCTTTTACATTATTTTTTGTTATCATGCCTGAACAATTCTTTGACCGTATGTCGGATCTGAAGTCAGTTGAGAATGGTGTTCGAAATCTATTCAAATGGAATTGGCGATGATTTTCTTTCGGAGTGCGTGAGAAAGCCAGCCCAGCCGGGTGCTGCATTGTGTATTTATTTTTTTTGCCAGTGGATTAAAGTCTAATGATTGGGATGGTTATTGCTCTTTAGAGTTAGAGATAAGATCAATTATTCCAGGTTAAAAACTACTGTGGGGGTCCGATTACGGTGGCAAAGGAAAATCATTCATAAAGAGGCATTCTCACAGACAGTCAAAGTCAAAGTGAGTAACACAAGAGAGAAAAAAGAAAAACACCTCAGTCGTTGACGGCTGTTTTCACTGCTGAGACCGAGACTCATCCTCTCTCCAAGCTTCACAAGATTTCTTAACTCACTCAATCCTCGCCCTAGCCCAGTCTGTAGGTAGACAGGTGCCGATTAGCCATTGGACAAGTGAAGCGCAACTTTGGGTTAAAATTTGTATAACACAATTTCATATAATTATAATCACTGTTGCATTATTTTTCACAGTATATGAACGGCTCTGGTATCATTTTAAAGGGCAGAGATCAAGATTTCTTTTGATGTGATAGTGATAGAAATCAATGTTGACATATTGTATCAAAAATTATAATTTGATAAAAATAACATCATTTTAAAACTTTTGAAATCTTTTTCAAAATTGAGATAGCAAATAAATAAAAGAGAAGGCATCTAGATAAATCATTTGTCTGTGTCTATATCAAATTTCATAAAGATTGAAGGCAGTGCAGTATGTTTAATGTTGACCACAAGTGACCAACCCTCTTTTCTCTATGCTAAGATCCCGTTTTAATCAGTAGTCACCTTATCGAGAGGCTTCCCAGTGGGGGAATTATCAATCAATTTTGAGCTTTTTGTAAGACTAAATTTAGAGTAGTAAAATCATCATAACTTTGGAACCGTTTATCCTAGATCCAAAAGTAAGGTATCTTATTAAATGGTTTTTAAAGGCCTATCTGTCTATGTAAAAATAATTATTAATTTTTATTTTTGAAAAAATATCAAACTACCACTCTACCTCCATGCTGTCCCTTGTCCCTATAAATGTTTGGTACTTTTTAACATTTTAAAATAAATATATTCGGTAGGACAATCCAAAAGAAAATGTATATGACTAAGTACTGAGTTACAAAATAAAAGATCCGGTAATGCGATATGTGTGAAAAAGTTCAGACAATTTGGTCAGGACTCGCATGCAGGTCTAATAATGATAATATCATTAATAACAATAATCATAAAAAGTTGAAGGTGATGAAAAATTAGTAGTAGAAGAAGAATATTCAGTATCTCCCCTCTGCTTCCTTCCATAAATGACATAAAGTTTAGCCAAATTGAATTTCATCATAGATTTTACAATCCTTTCATATTCACCATGACCGTAGCAAACTTGATATTAGCTTTTTAAAGAAGTCTATTTCATATTTATTTCTACCTTCTCATGAGTGACTATATTTAAATTATAGTTGTTTCATGAAATTTGTATTTGTATCGAGAATTGATTAAAGCTAACAAAACTATGAATTTGTCCTTCCTTCTGCAGCCGGTCCAGATCTCCAGAACCAGCGCCCCCTGGTGTGGACAGAATGGACAGGCACGACCGTTACGGAGGGTGAGTGTTTTACTCTTTGTGTGAATTACTTTCTTATGATTCTCAAACAAACCCTTCTCTTCCTTTGATTTAGAATTTCTTTACAAGATGAAGAGATTGTATCATGGGTGCAAGAGTGCCGGCTACAGCCGGCTGATTGGATTACCGAAAAAAACTTCGCCAGTTTTTGCGATTTGGATTTGATTGATTTTATTTTGTTTTTTGTTTATTTTTGTATATTTTAAAATTGTGCAACTTGTGACAAGAAACTTAACAAATTACTGCATTACAACCTTTGGATTAAACATACAACAATTGTGGACTACTTATGAAGACTAGATGCTGAGAACAAGACTTCAAATGACGAGGTAAGTCTGTGAATCTTGCAGGCTTTTTCAGATTATATGTCTGGTCATAAGTAGACTTGCAGGCTTTTTAAGGTCCAGTTGCTTGCACCCATGTTGTATGCAGAGGCTTTGACAGATATTTAAACGCAAAAAAAGATTTTTAAAAAGCAATTTTTTGAACTCGCTGTAGATCTATTTCCAGCAATGTAAATATTTCCTTCTAGTCTTAGTCTTTTGCTATGGTTTGGAAGGAGATGTTTTACTCATATTCAGGAAGTATTTTCTTAAAAGATCATTTTTTAAAAAACAGTAGTCCTTCGGAGCCATTAGGTCAATAGAGCCAGAGTTAATCCCGGTTATAGCGTGAAACAGACAGTAGCCTTTGCTTTCTTTTTTACTTTGGATTGGACGCAAGTCTATCGCATATTACTTTCCACCAGATCTAACTAACAGATCCACCCAATCACTGGGTGGGGAGGGGGTGTGTGTCAGGAAATATCTCGTCTACAGAATGTGAGTAAAGAGCCTTTTCCAACTATTCGCCGAGCGAGGCTCGAACCTTGGACTGTCCGATCCTAAAGCGAGTGTCATACCATTTGACCACATAGCCGCACAAGTCATAAACACTTCAGTGTTCTTATCAGGCTCGCCAAACAGTGTGATTTCTCATACTTTAATACGCTTTGAGGTCCAAAATATGAGAATATGGAAGATGCGGCAAGCTTCGATTCAAGATTGGGCCATAATCGAAGATAAAGTGTTTCCCATGGCAACAAATTTTATTCCAAAATAAATGGATAACTTGGGTTCTAATAGACATAGAAAGAAAATTTACAGTGGTAAATGATCAGAAAGATGTGGTCTACGACCACTGCATACATAGTTCAATTTATGAAATTTGAGCATCTTTCCGAGTTTTCTCAGCCAGTCACACATATGCTAATGCAAAAAATCAGGATTTGTAGCAGAGGGGAGGGGAGGGGGGGGGGGGGGGGAATAACAAAAGTAGAAAGTTAAAAGATGTTATCAAATATCATTCCCAGCTTGGTATGAACTTGAGTATCCAGACAAGTAATTGCCAACAGAATTTCATGTTTTCCTTCCCTCCCTACAGCTCGATAAGTCTCCATAAATTCAGGGAATATGAAGTTTGTTGTTGAATATATGATTTTTAGGGGGTAAATATGAGAAAATCAGCCTAAATATTGGGGAAAATATATAATAACTCTTTTTAAATGTTTGCGGTGCTATTGTCATCTGGTTAAATGGAAATGCACATTATTGTCTGTGTCCAGTATTGATATCAGAATCATGAACGTTGTCATTTCCATTTTAGAAAAACTTCCTAATTGCGGTGCTGCACTGCGGCTATGGCCTGGGTTATTCCAGTCTTCCCTTGGAATAGACTCAAAAGAAAAATTTCACCTATGGGATAATTGAAGGGAATTTTATTATTTTTTAAGATTTAATTTCGTGATGATAGACAGAATCATTGTGTTTATTCATTTGTGTTTTTTTTTTTTTTAAATTCTCAATTTTTTTAAAACCAGTGATCAACCACGAAGCATGGTATCAGTACGAGGTCCCGATGGTCGGGGCAGTGGTGGAGGCTACAACCGCAATAACAACGAGTTCCGTTATGGAAGAGGAAACCAAGGATTTTCCTCCAGTTACAGCCGAGGAGGTGGCAGCAGCGCTTTCGGAGGGGGTGGTGATGGTCGAAACCCCTACCATTCTCGGCAAGACAATTACCGAGGTGGTAGGGGTGGTGGTGGTGGGCCAGGTGGTTATAACAATTACAGAGGAGGGTACGGCCATCGAGGAGGAGGAGGTGGAGGCGGTGGTCCTTACAACAGCAGAGATCCCCGAGGTCGATACCCTGGTGGCAGGAATATGAGCCCTTCAAGGGGAGGCAGAGGTCCCACCCCAGACAGACCGTTGCCATACACCAGGTAGGTTGGAACGTGTGATGTAAAAGTATGTGAAATTCATGGCTGAGATGCCACCATGTTCATAGTGGTATCCTTTGTTTGTGCCTGCAGGGGACTTTCATGGATGTCAAAATTTCCTTGTCAGTGGATTACCCTTTGTCGTATTTTTACTTTGATGCTTTTAATTTCAGTTCTACAACTTTTCCTCTGTCATCTTCCTAGTAACTGGTTGTGAAATGACTTAACTGCGTCGGTAGTTTCGGCATTATCAAAATTTGGAAAAAAAACGTTTTTTTATGAGAATTTACTATTTAATAAGCTTGGTTATTTGTTGTTGTTTTTTTTTTTGTTTTGTTTTGTTTTGTTTTTTTGTTTTTTTAGATTTGTCCAATTGTTATATATGTATTTTCATTATTTGTATTAATTCTGCTCATGTATGAAATACCTTTATATATAAAATCAAGTCCTTCTTGTTTGCTATATTTTATTTTTTTCCCCGTCTCAAACAGACCCCGACCAAAGAGCAGATCCAGCAGCAGATCAAGTTCCAGTCGGTCAAGGTCGCGAAGTCGCAGCAAATCGTCAGACTCTTCCAATTCAAGGTCGAGCTCCAACAGCTCAAGGTCGAGCTCTTCTTCAAGCTCCTCGGCAGGCAGCGCCGACTCTGACCACTTGTACAGAGATTTGGGAAGTCCCTCTAAAGCAAACAGACATCCGGCCAGTCAAAAGAAGAGACGTAAGTGAAGTATATGATAATGACAATGGTAATGATAATAATAATAATAATAACAATAATAATAGTAATAATAATAACAATAATAATAGTAATAATAATAATAACAATAGTAATAGTAATAATAATAATAACAATAATAATAGTAATAATAAAAATAACAATAATAATAATAAGAAGAAGAACAACAACAGGAAAAACGACAACAATAATGATAATAATAATGCTCATAATAATAGTAACAATTGTAAATATCAAAAGCAAAAGAAATTTTAACTTCAAATCACTCTCTGGTAGTTTTTTTGTCGGCCATTTTTTCATTTAGTGTTATCTTTAGATTTTGTATCTTATATTATTTTTTCTTATATTTCTGAGCTTTCTATGTTTGTCTCCTTTTTCTCTCTCTCTCTCTCTCTCTCTCTCTCTCTCTCTCTCTCTCTCTCTCTCTCTTAATCTCTCTCTCTCTCTCTTTTCTCTCTCTCTCTCTCTCTCTCTCTCTTTTTCTTTCTCTCTCTCTCTCTTTTCTCTCTCTCTCTCTCTCTCTTTCTTTCCCTCTCTCTCTCTTTTTCTCTTTTGTTTTGTTCTTAATTCAGCTTTGACATTTTATTTAATCTCCATTCAGCTGGTATGGACAACCGTAAAGACAGCCGAAATGCCAAGAGCAACCACCACATGTCATCCTCCTCACAGTCAGCGTCTCGGCACCCCCCTCCTCCCTCTGGCATGGACGGCAGGGTCCCACACCCCCCGAGATCACCGCCACATTCACGCTCCAGCGGCGGCGATCCGAAATATTCTCAAATCCCTCTACCTCCTCCATCATCGTCGTCGTCAGCGAGTCGCAGCGATTCTAAGTATGCCAGTCGGAATGCCCCGCAACCTCCCGTCAAAGCGAAGGATCCGCTCAAGGTCGTGGGCCAGAAGTCTAATATAAAATTAACATTACTGCCAAAGGTGAGAGGAACAACTTACCATACATAGTAGACTATTTTAAAATAAAATAAAATAAAATTTCCTTTATTCATTCCACAGAGGAAATTTTTCTCTAGGGTCTATTCCAAGGGGAGACTGGAGTAACCCAGGCGTCAGCCGCAGTGCAGTGCCACAAATTGAGCTAGGGCGAGGTGACTTGCTCAAGGCCACACAACGCAACGGCGATGATCGAACTCGTTACCTTTTGGGTACGAAGCAAAGACCGTACCGCTGAGCCACGCTGCCCCTGCGCTATCTCACATTTCACTTTGCCCTTTGTCAAATTCCCACTATTTTATTCTCAGCTCGTCTTCTTAAAATTGTGATTTTCAATTCCGACCTATGATGTACAGCTTTTCATTCTACAACTTTGCTGTTTCTCATGTTAGTTTTCATTTCTCTTTTAAAATAATTCAATCAATGATTTTTTAAAGTATAAAATAAATAATTTTTGTTTTGTTTTTGATTTCTCATTTGTGCTTTGACTAAGGCTAGGAAGTTAAGTATGAAATCCTTGAAATGCTAACATCATACCTGCCATATTTTACTAATTTTTCGTAATTTTACGAATTTTAGACAAATTTCATAGCCAAATACGAAATTTTATGGAAAATTACGAATTTTAAATTCTTAGTAATACTTAAATAATAATAGTGAGAAGAAGAACTACTACTACTACTACTACTACTACTACTACTACTACTACTACTACTACTACTACTATTACTACTACTACTACTACTACTACTACTATAATAATAATGATAATAGTAATAATGATGATAATAATAATATTATTATGGTTGTGGTACACATTTTCAGAAATTACGAATTTCCTTGTCAGATTACTAAAAATTGACATAAAAATTACTAAATTTTAAGTTTTAAATTTGGCATGTCTGTAACGTATATCTAAATTCTTCTCTTCTTCAGCAACAACAACAGAGTAATCTGGGCGACCGTCCGAACCCCTTGGCCTCTCCCCCACACAAACGACGCATGTCTGAACGAGACCAGTCCCCTCCCAGCCCTCCTCCCCCTACAAAACGCCCTAACCTCACAATACAGGCCTCCAGTCTCAGGATGGCTACTGGTGAGTTGACTGGACGATGGCCATTGTTGGCCCAAAGCATTGGGTCTCCAAAAATAACCATAATTGAAATGACGGGATGGAATATCATAATAATTATAGTAATAATAATAATGATGATGATGATAAAAATAGTAATTATTATAATATTGATGATAATAATTATAATGATGATGATAAAAATAATTATTATTATAATATTAATAATAATGATGATGATAGTAAAAATAATAATTATTATAATATTGATAATAATGATGATGATAAAAATAATTATTATTATAATATTAATAATAATGATGATGATAGTAAAAATAATAATTATTATAATATTGATAATAATAATGATGATAGTAAAAATAATTATTATTATAATATTGATAATAATAATGATGATAGTAAAAATGATTATTATTATAATATTGATAATGATAACAGCATTTCTATAGTGGTTTATGCCAAGGCCTTTGAGAGCTTTACATAGATCAATTGCTTAGAGTTTACACAGTGTAAGTAAAAATTCTGGGCACACTTACACACATTTCCTCCGGCACATTTCTTACTTACTTACTGAGTTATTTACATCCAGACATATTTTTTAAATTCAGAATTTCAACAAAACAAATAGATTTTCATTTTTGCGAATGATATTGAAAGTCGATGGCTTGAAGAGTTCCATAAAAATTCTAACTTTTCTCACTTTCATATGCATTCATTTATTTATTTTACTAAACATGGTAGATATCATATTACAGTAAAATATTTTTTGTTTAAAAATATATTTAAAAGACTAAAACAAATAAAACCAGAGAAAGCTTCCATTCATTTTATTGAGATGTTACAATATGTCTTTTTTTTTTTCCGTAACCTTATTAACCTTTCCAGACAAAGCAGCCAAGCTCCAGATGCGATTAGACAAAGCTAAATCACCTCCACCTGGTTCCCTTCCCCCTCCACCATCCTCAACGTCATCCTCTTCATCGTTCGCTCAGCGATCCAAGAACCCCCCACCACCACCCTCCACTTCCCCACAGAAGCAGCTGACCAGCAAGTCTAGACCCTCTGGGGAATCAGTCAGTTCCAAACCTGCCACCAAAGGTAACTGGGTGGGGTTCCTAACCTCCCATAGTGGGCAGGGGGTACATATTGTCTCTTCTATCCCCTTATATCTTTTTTTCCAACATGGTTTATGTCTTTGTCTTGGAATGAGATTACTTGGTTTTTTGTCCTGGCCCTAGCTGGGAGGGAAACAGTCAAATGCATAGTTATTGTTTTGGGAGATGATATTTTTTTTCCTTGTAAATCATCTCTCTGTTATGTATTATTATATTTGTTATTTTGAATGTATAATGTAAGCATTTGAGTGTATTCCTCTTTGTTGGATTTTGTGCTTATGTCCGGATGAAACTTTTAGGTAATCTCAAACTAAGTACATTGGTGGTATGCTCTTGGAATCTACATCTGATCCCTATTTGAACCAATTCCCCTTTGTCTTACTTTCTCTTGGGTGCCTGGGTGGGGATCCTGACCTACCATAGCGGGCAGGGAGGTACATACTGTGTCTTCTATCCCCTTATATCTGTTATCCAACATGCTTTCTGTCTTTGTCTCGGAATGAGGTTACTTGGTTTTGTCCTGGCACTGGCCGGAATCCTAGCTGGGAAGGAAACAGGCAAATGCATCTCTCTGTTATGTATTATTATTTTTATTTTGAATGTATAATGTAAGCATTTGAGTGTGTTCCTCTTTGTTGGATTTTGTGCTTGTGTCTGGATGAGACTTGTAGGTGATTTCAAACTAAGTACATTGGTGGTATGCTCTTGGAATCTACATCTGATCCCTATTTGTTCTCAATTCCCCTTTGTCTTACTTTTTCTTGGGTGCTTTAATTGTAATTCTAGAACTTTTTACTATCCCATTTTCTTCCTTTTTACTGGCGCTGATATAACCTAAATGTGTTGCAAGCGGCTTCCCGTATTGCAATTTACATGCTGTGTCCATCTAAGTACTGTTTTCGGGATTGCTCCCTCGCCTAGCGGGTGGTTGGATGGGAGCATCACCCTTGAATCATATACCTATGATGTTCGCATGGGTATACGATCCGATAGTGATGTCGTTTCTTCTTCTCTTTACTAGCCTATCCTGCTTCTTTGGTTTGTGATTGTATTTTTGACAGGGGATATTTTTTTTCTGTAAATCTTCTGCCTGTTTGTTCTTGGTTATTTATAATTTAGCTTATGATATGTTTAGGTTATGATTTTGATTTACATTTGTACTATTTTTGTTAGATTGCTTGTTTTTTTGTTTCAGCGGTCTCTCATATAACCTCAATTGTGTTGGAAGAGACCTAAAGCAACAAACAAACAAAAAAAAGCTCCCTCGCCTCCTTCATTAGGCAAACATGGCCAGTCCATCTCCAACTTCTTAACTTAACTGTTTCAGAAACATGCATCTCTTGCGGGTGGTTGGATGGGAGCATCACCCTTGAATCATATACCTATGATGTTCGCATGGGTGTACGATCCGATAGTGATGTCGTTTCTTCTTCTCTTTACTAGCCTATCCTGCTTCTTTGCTTTGTGATTGTATTTTTGACAGGGGATATTTTTTTTTCTGTAAATCTTCTGCCTGTTTGTTCTTGGTTATTTATAATTTAGCTAATGATATCTTTAGGTTATGATTTTGCTTTACATTTGTACTATTTTTGTTAGATTGCTTGTTTTTTTGTTTCAGCGGTCTCTCATATAACCTCAATTGTGTTGGAAGAGACCTAAAGCAACAAACAAACAAAAAACATGCATCTCCTACGGTGGGCAGGAGGTCACTTGCTGTGTCTACTATCCCCTTATATCTGATTCCGAGTTGCTATCAGTCTTTCTTGGAATGGGATTGCTTGGTTTTGTCTTGTCCTAGCCCCTTGCTGGAGTCCACAACTGAGAGGGAAACAGTCAAATGTTTTTAGTTTTGGGAAATGATTTTTTCCCTCCATAAATCATCTCTCTGTTATGTATTGTTAGTCATGTTTTCTCTTTCGGGTATATTCTGTAAGTTTTTGAGTATATTCCTATCTGTGGTATCCTGTACTGATATCAGGATGAGAGTTTTAGGTGATCTCCAATTAAGTACAATGATTGTTTGATCTTGGAATCTACATCTGTTCCCTATTTGAACCAGCCCTCCGAGTCTTATTTTATTTTTTCTTGGCCACCATTACTTGTAATCCTAGAATTTTTTCACTATTCCATTTTCTTGCTTTTTACTGTTACTAAAATGACCTAAATTTTAAATTTGTGGTAAGCATCGTTAAAACCCTTATAAACAAATTAAAACATTCATCTTATATATATATTTTTTTCCAATTATTATACCACAGCGCCATCTGGTGGTTCGGCCCCATCATCCAACCCAACTGGTGCCAAGTCCAAGAAGAGCATGTCGTCTCGCAGGGAGGAACTTCTGAAGCAGCTCAAGGCCGTAGAGGATGCCATTGCCAGGAAGAAGTTCAAAATGTCTTGATACAGGTTTTCATTGGTTGTTGATAGAGTGGGAAGGGGGGGGGGGGGTATTTGGGTGGGTGGGGGGTGAGGGGTTGTTGGGCACATAGGAGTGGGAAGGGGAGGGGTGGGGGTGGCAATGAATGTCATGTCTGTTTTGTACGTGATGGAAGATTTTGTTGTTGTTGTTGTTGTTTGCACAGCTTATTGACACTTGTAGTGAATGCTCACAAATGGATGTGTATACCATGATTTTTATGTTTAAAAAAAATTTATTTTTTTTTTTTTTTGTTGTTTACTCTGTCTTGTATTTGGTGTTTATTTCTGCTTAGCACCACCCAGTTCACAAAATTGACCACTTAAGTAATATAATTTCATTTCTGTCATCTATCATCCCTTACATAGCTGGATTTTTCTTTGGGGGCTGGAGGTTCTTTGAATTGTTTTTAATACATGCTTTTTTGACGTCCTTCAGACTGCCTAGTACTATGAAAATTTCGTAGGACTACGAATTTTTAGCTCCAAATTGACAGTTATAATATATAAATAAATAATAATAATACACATTTATGCAGCGCTCATTCTCGTGTAAAACACAAGCTCTGGGCACTTTACAATATAAATTATCAATTTTAAGTGAAGTCAAGGATTCATAGAGTCAATAAAAACAAATACAGTAAAAATGTGTCTTGAGATTCTTTTTTAAAGGTAGATAAAGACTTACACTCCCTCAGATAAAGTTCTTTAAACTCAATAAAACTTCTTGAATACAAAGTTTTGTTGCCGTAGCTATTCTGTAAGGGGCGGGTGGTTGGATGGGAGCATCACCCTTGAATCATATACCTATGATGTTCGCATGGGTGTACGATCCGATAGTGATGTCGTTTCTTCTTCTCTTTACTAGCCTATCCTGCTTCTTTGGTTTGTGATTGTATTTTTGACAGGGGATATTTTTTTTTCTGTAAATCTTCTGCCTCTTTGTTCTTGGTTATTTATAATTTAGCTTTAGGTTATGATTTTGATTGACATTTGTACTATTTTTGTTAGATTGCTTGTTTTTTTGTTTCAGCGGTCTCTCATATGACCTCAATTGTGTTGGAAGAGACCTAAAGCAACAAACAAAAAAAGGGAGTGAAAAGCAATATTTTAACACATCAATGACAACTTGATCATTTTAACTAGTATTTCTAGTATCTAATATGGTAAAGGAAACTGGAAATTGAAAACTACGAATTTGTTCAAGTCCGGGTAGGCAGGAACCGCAAAGCTGGTTCCTGACAAATGTCAATAACTGTATCAGTTGTTTTGTTTTGTGTGTTTATAAGAAGAGTGCTGGGTGGGGTGCCTGACCTCCCATTGTGGGCAGGGAGGCACTTACTGTGTCTTCTATTCCCCTATGTCTGGGTGGGGTGCCTGACCTCCCATTGTGGGCAGGGAGGTACTTACTGTGTCTTCTATTCCCCTATAACTGTTTTCCAACTTGCTTTCTGTCTTTATCTTGGAATGAGATTACTTGGTTTTGTCCTGGCCTTGGCCGGATACCCTTGGTTGGGAAGGAAACAGTCAAGCGTATAGTTAGAGTTTTGGGAGATGGTGTTTTTTTGTCTTGTAAATAATCTCTCTGTTATGCACTGTATTTGTTTTACACACACACACACACACACACGATGTGTAAACATTTGAGTGTATTCCTCTTAGTGGGGACCTGTGCTTGTGTCTGGATGAGACATTTGGTGATCTCAAACTTAGCACACTGATGGTGTGTTCTTAGAATCTACACCTGTTTCCTATTTGAACTAATTCCCCTTTGTCTTACTTATTCTTGAGTTCTTTAATTGTAATTTTAGAACTTTTTACTATCCCATTCTCTTCCTTTTTACTGGCGCTGATATAACCTAAATGTGTTGCAGGTGCCGTAAAACCCTTAAAAACAAACAAAATCTATAAGGAGAGTGAAATATTTCTTGACCAAAGAGTCATTTGTTTGTTGTTTTATTGATTACGATTTTTATTTTTTTTTGATTAAACATATTGCTCAACTGGTCATAGGTACACATGAGCTGTTGTAAGTTATGTATGTAGTCGCCGTCCTTTCATTTCATGCAATATTACACACACGTTGACATGTGTCTTGTTGTATTAAAATGATAGAATTGTGTCTGTTCATTTGTCATTTAAAGACTGAGGCGTGTCTCATAGCTTGACCTAAAAACGTTAATGAAATGCGAGAAAAGGAACTTATGACGAACTCGATACAAACAAGGTTCGTCTGTTTGCAATCATCAACTGTTCCATGGTTGTAAGTTGTGTTGTTTTTTGTTTTTTTTGTTGTTTTTTTTTTGGGCGGGGGGAGTGGGGGTTCTTCTTCTTCTTCTTCTTCTTCTTCTTCTTCTTCTTCTTCTTCTTCTTCTTCTTCTTCTTCTTCTTCTTCTTCTTCTTCTTCTTCTCTTCTTCTTCTTCTTCTTCTTCTTCTTCTTCTTCTTCTTCTTCTTCTTCTTCTTCTTCTTCTTCTTCTTCTTCTTCTTCTCTTCTTCTTCTTCTTCTTCTTCTTCTTCTTCTTCTTCTTCTTCTTCTTCTTTCTTCTTCTTCTTCTTCTTCTTCTTCTTCTTCTTCTTCCTCTTCCTCTTCATCGTTCACATAGTCTGAAGGCTTCATAAGTGAGTTTATGCAATGTTATTCGTTAGAAAGCGACAACTTGAAAAAAAAATTATTATTTTTTATTTTAACCTTTCAATTTTATACTTTTCTATTTCTTTTCAATTCTACCTAAAAAAAAACAATTTTCGATTTTTTTTATTTTGTTTCTACAAAAATGTTCGTTGTACTAGGCAGGTCAGGTTTTGGTTGGGTTTTTTTTTTAAAGGATTTTGTTGGGTTTTATTTTGGTTTGTTTTTCTAACTTATACATTTTGTTTATATTTGAAATGACGGATAACTCGCTGGAAATCGATTTCTTGTCAGTTAAAACATAAACACACGACTAGAATGCAGCACGTGTTGAGTCCAATTGAACACTCCTGGTTGCTTGGGTTTTGTACTGGTCTTGTTTTACCTTCTAAATTTTCTTTGTGTCCCTTGGCCTTTTATTATCGTGACAGCTTGAAAACTTTAATAAGATGCGACTTTATTCACAGCGCGCACACACACACACACTGCAAGGAGTGCAAACACACTCTTCACAGCGCGCACACACACTGGAAGGAGGAGTGCACACGCACACACTCAATGGAATATTTCTGTTGTAATCAATGATGAAAACTAGTTTGGTGACAGGTGCTTTTGTTTTGTTTTTTGTTTGTTTTATTTTGGTGTTTTTATGATGCAGCCTGTGTAAGTATGCAGGGTTTGGAGTGAGAATGGGTTTGTGTTTTGTGGTAATGGAATTTTTGCTTTTTGTCAATGGGGGAAAAATGGTTGCTGGGAATGATTCAATTGCGCTTGTACAGTTTTCAGTAAAGTTGAAGACTTCTCTTTGTTGTTATACTATTTAGCTATTCATTGAAAATGTAAAAAAAAAAAAAAAAAGGAATGAAAAATATCGTTGTGCATTGGACACAGCTATGAATGGAGAGAAATGAATTCAATAAAACAGTTTCACGTTTTGTGATCATTGAATGTGTAATATAAAATCTATGATGACCTCTCTTCTTTTTTTTTTTTTCCTTTTTTCTCTTTTTCTTTTTCCTCCTCTTCTTCTATAATAATATTATTGTGAATTTAAGACTTTTTCTTACTATTTCTTTTATTTTCTCTTTGAGTTTCTGTTTTTACTACAACTACAATTTCATTGCAGACACTATTTAGTGATAATGTCTATTTAATTGTGAACAATTGATGGATGAAGATAGAATGAAATTTATTATTAAACGCAATGTTGACAATTAATATCATTTGTTTTGGCTTAATGTTTTGTTTTTTTTTTTTTTTTCATTGATTCTCCCTCACCTGGTTTGTGTCTTGAAGTACTTGAAGGTCACCTGCTGGGCGAGGACCTTTGACCTCCCATGGTGGGCAGGAGGTCACGCTGTGTCTTCTATCCCCTCATCGCTTTTTTTCCTGTTTACTTTCTGTCTTTGTCTTGGAATGGGATTGTTTAGTTTTGTCCCAGCCTTGGCTGGAGTCCTTGACTGGGAGGGAACCAGTCAAATGTACAGTTATAGTTTTGGGAGAGGATATTTTTTTCATTGTAAATCATCTCTCCATTATATATTGTTATTTGTGTATTATGTAAACATTTGAGTGTGTTCCTCTTAGTGAGATCCTGTTGTCTGGATGAGACTTTTAGGTGATCTCAAACTAAGTGCACTGATGGTATGCTCTTGGAATCTACATCTGTTCGCCATTTGAACAAATTCCCCCTTGTCTTACTTTTTGTTGGGTGCTCTGATTGTAAATCTAGATAGAATATTTTGACTATTCCTTTTTCTACTCTTGTGTTATGTCTGTTATATTTTTGTTTTAAATTTGCATACAATTTGCAAGTGAGTGTATTCCTCTTATTCAGATTCTGTGCTGGTGTCTGGAGAAATTTATTGGTGATCTCAAAGTAAGTACAGTTCATTGATTGTGTGCTCTTGGAATCTTCATCTATTCCCTGTTTGAACCATCGCCCTTTATCTTACTTTTTCTCGTGTGTATTTTTTTAAATCCTAAATCTTGAATTTTTGACTATTTTCTTCCTTTTTACTGGCGCCGAAATGGCCTAATTGTGTTGCAATCGCTGTAAAATCCTTAAATCCATTAACACAACAAACAAAACCCGCAGGAACGAGCACTCCGTCTTTTCAAGACACAAGCAAACATTCATGACTTTTACCTTTAGTCACCATATTTCATGAACCCTCTTACTTCAGGGGGGGAGGGGGGGGGGGGGGGGCTTCCTGATCTCCCATAGTGGGCAGAGAAGCACTGGCTGTGCCTTCTATCCCGCTATATCTGTATTCCAATTTGCCCTCTGTCTTTTGGAATGAGATTACTTGGTTTTGTTCTCGCCTAGCCGGAATCCTTGGCTGGGAGGAAAACAGTCAAATGTATGGTTGTTTTGGGAGATGATGTTTTATTCGTTGTAAATCGACTCTCTGTTATGTAGTTTTATATTTGTTGTTTTGAATTTAAAATGTAAACATGTGAGTGTATTCCTCTTAGATGGACCTGTGATTGTGTCAGGATGAGACTGTTAGTGATCTCAAATGAAGTCCACGGATAGTGTGCTCTTGGAATCTACATCTGTTTCCCATTTGAACATATTCCCCTTTGTCTTACTTTTTCTTTGGTGCTTTAATTGTAATTCTGGAACTTTTTACAATCTCATTTTCTTCCTTTTGATTGGCGCTGATATAACCTTAATGGGTTGCAAGCGCCGTAAAACCCTTAAAAAACAAATACATTAACACAACAAACAAAACCCGCAGGAACGATAACTCAGTCTTTTCAAGACAAAGGCATGTAATCCATGATTATCAGATCGTGACTTTTAATCACCATAATATTATCATTTTATGAACCCTCTTTCTTGTAATACTGAAAGCATTTAAATTTGTGAGAATATTTATCATAAATATGTTCTATTTTATTATTAAATATCATGCAATAAACATTTTTATGATAAATATTCTCACAAATTAAACGAATTTTCCCCAGTTCGACAGTTTTCTACCTCCCAGACTTCAAATCTCATGAACTAAGTCTGGGTGGAGTTCCCGGCCTCCCATAGTTGGCAGGGTGGTACTTGCTGTGTCTTCTATACCCTTATATAAATTTTCCAAATTGCTATCTGTCTTTGTCTTGGAATGAGATTACTTTGTTTTGCTGACCCTGGCCCGAGTCCTTGGCTGGGAGGGAAACAGTCGAATGTATAGTTTTCGTTTTGGGAGATGATATTTTTTTTCCTTGTAAATCATCTCTCGGTTATGTAGTTGTTTTTTTGTTGTAACATGTGATTTGTAAACATACCAGTGTATTCATTCCTCTTAGTGGGATCCTTGCTGGTGTCTGGATGAGACTTTAAGGTGATCTCAAACTAAGTACATTGACGATATCATCTTGGAATCTACACCAATTCCCTATTTGAACCAATTCCCCTTTGTCTTACTGTCATGGCCGTTTTTTGCATCGCTTGCGGCCGCAATTATGGCAAAAAAATCGCTGATTTGCATTGAGGCCGCAAAATTTGCGGGACCAGTGATGATAATCTTCCGCAAAATTCTGGGATTTTAGGATTTTTTCATAAATGTTCCGTTGTTTTTGTCATGTCAAACATGTTCTGCTAAGTGGTAGTTGAGGGGGAAAAAAACAATATGCCTTCTATCACTTTTTGACACCTCTGCTCAGTTTCATGAATTTTGGTGACACTCCTTTATTTATGACGTTAGTCTAGACACACTGGCGCCAAATGTCAAAAGTAGCACAAGACACACGGTGGCCATGAATGAGAAGATGATCGAAAGGGAAGGGGATGGAGCAAATGGGTTTAAATATTTGTGTACTTTTTTGTTGTAGCAGGATTTTACATTTGGCGTGTCTTTTTTTTTCTTCCTTTTTAATTTTTGTTTTGTTTTTGTTTTTGTTTGATTGTTCTGAATTTGTTAATAGAATTCATTACAACTTGTGTCTAATTATAAACAATAAAAAAAATCAATTCATCAATTCTCTCTCTCTCTCTCTCTCTCTCTCTCTCTCTCTCTCTCTCTCTCTCTCTCTCTCTCTCTCTCTCTCTCAGCCACCCTTCTATCTTCATATTATGTTTATATATATCGTTTGGTAAAAGAAAGATAATAAGTTAGGCTGATCGATTTAAGAAATGATTGTTTATAGGCTAATTCAAATTTGCTTTGTTGATTAAAGATTCTTATTTATAAGCTGCATCATCACAAGGTTGCAATAATACAGACACTAGCCGGGTTTGTTTTGTAAAAACAAATACCTCCAGGTCTTTTGGACAAAAGTTTATCATAATCTCTTGATATAGTGGGCGACATTATAGCCCTCTAAAATGTTTATTTGGAAATGACAATTCATTAAATTATATTTGCAAACGGTCAGGATGTGTCTAATGATCAGAAGTGCTTTAGGACTAATAATATATTAAATAACTATGAATAGCTGTTATATTTGCATTAGATTTGGGCTTGACTGACGGGCCGGTAGATTTTCCTCCTTTTTGTCAAATTGTCATTATCATCACTGGTGGACCCGTGCTTGTGTCAGGATGAAACATTTAGATAACCTCAACATAAGTACAATGATAGCGTGTTCTTCCTTTTTCTTGGGTACTTTAATTGCAATTCTAGAACTTTTTACTAGATCCCATTTTCTTCCTTTTTACCGGTACTGATATGACCTTACATTTGTTGCAAGCGCCGTCAAACCCATAAAAACAAACAAATACTTTTCTCTTTCATGAACTAATTATGGAATTTTAGGAAAATAATCGCAAATTTTTGCAAAACTTTTGCAAATTTTGTTGTTTTTAGCTTGCGAAATTTGGGATTTAAAAAAAAAACAACAAAAAAAACGCCATGTCAGGTCTTACTCTTTTTTTTTTTTTTTGGGTGCTTTGATTGTTTATCTAGAATATTTTGAATATTCCATTTTTCTCCTTTTTTTTACGGAGGCTGATATGACCTAAATGTGTCGCAAGCGCCGTAAAACCATAACAAACTAAACAAGTAATTTAGTTCAATTGATGAATAAAACATAAATATCTAAAAATTAGTATTTGGACCAATCCTGATGGGTGTCAATGAGCTACCAGAAATATGATCCCAATCCTAACAATAATGGATTGGTCTCAAGGTATCACGTGACACCCCCCCCCCCTCCCCCTTAAAAAAACACATTCTAAAACTTTGGACCAGAAAACATTGTCCTTCAAATTTCGATTGATTAAAATGACTCTCGATTTTTTTTTGTGCGTGTTTTTTTAAAATTATTATTTTGTTTTTTGTTTTTGTTTTATTGGGTTTTTAAAAAAAACTCATTATTGACATTAACCTAGT